>NC_048584.1:41688951-41758951 GCF_013265735.2 Oncorhynchus mykiss
GTGGTAGCGGGGACCACCAAGCGGGGACCACCGAACGGGGACCACCAAACGGGGACTACCAAGCGGGGACCACCGAGCGGGGACCACCAAACGGGGACCACCGAGCGGGGACTACCGAGCGGGGACAACCGAACGGGGACCACCGAACGGGGACTACCGAGCGGGGACTACCAAGCGGGGACCACCGAACGGGGACTACCGAGCGGGGACTACCAGAACGGGGACTACCAAGCGGGGACTACCAGAACGGGGACTACAGAGCGGGGACTACCAGAACGGGGACCACCGAGCGGGGACCACCGAGCGGGGACCACCGAGCGGGGACCAACGAGCGGGGACCACCGAACGGGGACCACCGAGCTCGGACTACCGAGCGGGGACCACCGAACGGGGACCACCGAGCGGGGACTACCGAGCGGGGACCACCGAACGGGGACTACCGAGCGGGGACCACCGAGCGGGGACCACCGAGCGGGGACTACCAGAACGGGGACTACCGAGCGGGGACTACCAGAACGGGGACCACCGAGCGGGGACCACCAAGCGGGGACCACCGAGCGCGGACTACCAGAACGGGGACTACCGAGCGCGGACTACCAGAACGGGGACCACCGAGCGGGGATTACCAGAACGGGGACCACCGAGCGGGGACCACCAAGCGGGGACCACCGAGCGCGGACTACCAGAACGGGGACTACCGAGCGCGGACTACCAGAACGGGGACCACCGAGCGGGGACCACCGAGCGGGGACCACCGAGCGGGGACCACCGAACGGGGACCACCAAGCGGGGACCACTGAACGGGGACCACCAAACGGGGACCACCAAGCAGGGACAACCGAAGGGGGACCACCAAACGGGGACCACCGAGCGGGGACTACCGAGCGGGGACTACCAGAACGGGGACTACCGAGCGGGGACTACCAGAACGGGGACCACCGAGCGGGGACCACCGAGCTGGGACCACCGAGTGGGGACCACCGAACGGGGACCACCAAGCGGGGACCACTGAACGGGGACAGCCAAACGGGGACCACCAAGCAGGGACCACCGAAGGGGGACTACCGAGCGGGGACTACCGAGCGGGGACCACCGAACGGGCACCACCGAGCGGGGACTACCGAGCGGGGACCACCGAACGGGGACTACCGAGCGGGGACCACCGAGCGGGGACTACCAGAACGGGGACTACCGAGCGGGGACTACTGAAATGGGGACCACCGAGCGGGGACTTCCGAGCAGGGACCACCGAACGGGGACTACCGAGCGGGGACCACCGAGCGGGGACCACCGAACGGGGACTACCGAGCGGGGACTACCAGAACGGGGACTACCAAGCGGGGACTACCAGAACGGGGACCACTGAACGGGGACCACCAAACGGGGACCACCAAGCAGGGACCACCGAAGGGGGACCACCAAACGGGGACCACCGAGCGGGGACTACCGAGCGGGGACTACCAGAACGGGGACCACCCAGCGGGGACCACCGAGCGGGGACCACCGAACGGGGACCACCGAGCGGGGACCACCGAGCGGGCACCACCGAGCGGGGACTACCAGAACGGGGACCACCGAGCGGGGACCACCGAGCTGGGACCACCGAGTGGGGACCACCGAACGGGGACCACCAAGCGGGGACCACTGAACGGGGACAGCCAAACGGGGACCACCAAGCAGGGACCACCGAAGGGGGACTACCGAGCGGGGACTACCGAGCGGGGACCACCGAACGGGCACCACCGAGCGGGGACTACCGAGCGGGGACCACCGAACGGGGACTACCGAGCGGGGACCACCGAGCGGGGACTACCGAGCGGGGACCACCGAGCGGGGACCACCGAACGGGGACTACCGAGCGGGGACTACCAGAACGGGGACTACCAAGCGGGGACTACCGAGCGGGGACCACCGAGCGGGGACCACCGAACGGGGACTACCGAGCGGGGACTACCAGAACGGGGACTACCAAGCGGGGACTACCAGAACGGGGACCACTGAACGGGGACCACCAAACGGGGACCACCAAGCAGGGACCACCGAAGGGGGACCACCAAACGGGGACCACCGAGCGGGGACTACCGAGCGGGGACTACCAGAACGGGGACCACCCAGCGGGGACCACCGAGCGGGGACCACCGAACGGGGACCACCGAGCGGGGACCACCGAGCGGGCACCACCGAGCGGGGACTACCAGAACGGGGACCACCGAGCGGGGACCACCGAGCTGGGACCACCGAGTGGGGACCACCGAACGGGGACCACCAAGCGGGGACCACTGAACGGGGACCACCAAACTGGGACCACCAAGCAGGGACCACCGAAGGGGGACTACCGAGCTGGGACTACCAGAACGGGGACTAACAAGTGGGGACTACCAGAACGGGGACTACCGAGCGGGGATTACCAGAACGGGGACCACCGAGCGGGGATCACCGAGCGGGGACCACCGAGCGGGGACTACCAGAACGGGGACTACCGAGCGCGGACTACCAGAACGGGGACCACCGAGCGGGGACCCCCGAGCGGGGACCACCGAGCGGGGACCACCGAGCGGGGACCACCGAGCGGGGACCACCGAACGGGGACTACCGAGCGGGGACTATCAGAACGGGGACTACCAAGCGGGGACTACCAGAACGGGGACTACCGAGCGGGGACTACCAGAACGGGGACCACCGAGCGGGGACCACCGAGCGGGGACCACCGAGCGGGGACTACCAGAACGGGGACCACCAAGCGGGGACCACCAAACAGGGACTACCAAGCGGGGACCACCGAGCGGGGACCACCGAGCGGGGACCACCGAGCGGGGACCACCGAGCGGGGACCACCAAACGGGGACTACCAAGCGGGGACCACCAAGTGGGGACCACCAAGCGGGGACCACCGAACGGGGACTACCAAGCAGGGACCACCAAGCGGGGACCACCAAGCGGGGACCACCAAGCGGGGACAACCGAACGGGGACTACCAAGCGGGGACCACCAAGCGGGGGCCACCAAGCGGGGACCAACAAGCGTGGACCACCGAACGGGGACTACCAGAACGGGGACCACCAAGCGGGGACCACCAAGCGGGGACCACCGAACGGGGACTACCAAGCGGGGACCACCAAGCGGGGACCACCAAGCGGGGACAACCGAACGGGGACTACCAAGCGGGGACCACCAAGCGGGGGCCACCAAGCGGGGACCAACAAGCGTGGACCACCGAACGGGGACTACCAGAACGGGGACCACCAAGCGGGGACCACCAAGCGGGGACCACCGAACGGGGACTACCAAGCGGGGACCACCAAGCGGGGACCACCGAACGTGGACCACCAAGCGGGGACCACCAAGCGTGGACCACCAAGCGTGGACCACCGAACGGGGACTACCAGAACGGGGACCACCAAGCGGGGACCACCAAGCGGGGACCACCAAACGGGGACAACCGAGCGGGGACCACCAAGCGGGGACCACCGAGCGGGGACCACCGAGAGGGGACCACCGAGCGGGGACTACCGAGCGGGGACCACTGAACGGGGACCACCAAGCGGGGACCACCAAGCGGGGACCACCAAGCAGGGACCACCGAAGGGGGACCACCAAACGGGGACCACCGAGCGGGGACCACCAAGCGGGGACCACCGAGCGGGGACCACCAGAACGGGGACCACCAAGCAGGGACCACCAAGCAGGGACCACCGAAGGGGGACCACCAAACAGGGACCACCGAGCGGAGACCACCAAGCGGGGACCACCAAGCGGGGACCACCGAGCGGGGACCACCAGAACGGGGACCACCAAGCGGGGACCACCGTGCAGGGACCACCGAGCGGGGACCACCAAGCGGGGACCACTGAACGGGGACCACCAAACGGGAACCACCAAGCAGGGACCACCGAAGGGGGACCACCAAACGGGGACCACCGAGCGGGGACTACCGAGCGGGGACTAACAGAACGGGGACTACCGAGCGGGGACTACCAGAACAGGGACCACCGAGCGGGGACCACCGAGCGGGGACCACCGAACGGGGACCACCGAGCGGGGACCACCGAGCGGGGACCACCGAGCGGGGACCACCGAGCGGGGACCACTTAGCGGGGACTACCAGAACGGGGACCATCGAGCAGGGACCACCGAGCTGAGACCACCGAGTGGGGACCACCGAACAGGGACCACCAAGCGGGGACCACTGAACGGGGACCACCAAACGGGGACCACCAAGCAGGGACCACCGAAGGGGGACCACCAAACGGGGACCACCGAGCGGGGACCACCAAGCGGGGACCACCAAACGGGGACTACCAAGCGGGGATCACCGAACGGGGACCACCAAGCGGGGACCACCGAGTGGGGACCACCGAGCGGGGACCACCAAACGGGGACTACCAAGCGGGGACCACCAAGTGGGGACCACCAAGCGGGGACCACCGAACGGGGACTACCAAGCGGGGACCACCAAGCGGGGACCACCAAGCGGTGACCACCAAGCGGGGACCACCGAACGGGGACCACCAAGCGGGGACCACCAAGCGGGGGCCACCAAGCGGGGACCACCAAGCGTGGACCACCGAACGGGGACTACCAGAACGGGGACCACCAAGCGGGGACCACCAAACGGGGACTACCAAGCAGGGACCACCGAGCGGGGACCACCGAGCGGGGACCACCAAACGGGGACTACCAAGCGGGGACCACCAAGTGGGGACCACCAAGCGGGGACCACCGAACGGGGACTACCAAGCGGGGACCACCAAGCGGGGACCACCAAGCGGGGACCACCAAGCGTGGACCACCGAACGGGGACCACCAAGCGGGGACCACCAAGCGGGGGCCACCAAGCGGGGACCACCAAGCGTGGACCACCGCACGGGGACTACCAGAACGGGGACTACCAAGCGGGGACCACCAAGCATGGACCACCGAACGGGGACTACCAGAACGGGGACCACCAAGCGGGGACCACCAAAACGGGGACAACCGAGCGGGGACCACCAAGCGGGGACCACCGAGCGGGGACCACCGAGAGGGGACCACCGAGAGGGGACCACCGAGCGGGGACTACCGAGCGGGGACCACCGAACGGGGACCACCAAGCGGGGACCACCAAGCGGGGACCACCAAGCAGGGACCACCAGAACGGGGACCACCAAGCGGGGACCACCGAGCAGGGACCACCGAGCGGGGACCACCAAGCGGGGACCACTGAACGGGGACCACCAAACGGGGACCACCAAGCAGGGACCACCGAAAGGGGACCACCAAACGGGGACCACCGAGCGGGGACTACCGAGCGGGGACCACCGAGCGGGGACCACCGAACGGGGACCACCGAGCGGGGACCACCGAGCGGGGACCACCGAGCGGGGACTACCAGAACGGGGACCACCGAGCGGGGACCACCGAGCTGGGACCACCGAGTGGGGACCACCGAACGGGGACCACCAAGCGGGGACCACTGAACGGGGACCACCAAACGGGGACCACCAAGCAGGGACCACCGAAGGGGGACCACCAAACGGGGACCACCGAGCGGGGACCACCAAGCGGGGACCACCAAACGGGGACTACCAAGCGGGGACCACCGAACGGGGACCACCAAGCGGGGACCACCGAGCGGGGACCACCGAGCGGGGACCACCAAGCGGGGACCACCGAGCGGGGACCATCAGAACGGGGACCACCAAGCGGGGACCACCAAACGGGGACAACCGAGCGGGGACCACCAAGCGGGGACCACCGAGCGGGGACCACCGAGAGGGGACCACCAAGCAGGGACCACCGAAGGGGGAACACCGAAGGGGGACCACCAAACGGGGACCACCAAGCAGGGACCAACGAATGGAGACCACCAAACAGGGACTACTTTTGGCTGAAATTACACAAACATTTTACAGTGGTATCTTCTATAAAGAATTAAAAAAAAAACCATATATATATATAAAGAACCTTAAAGGGCCTTATAGAACCCTTTGTTTATGGTTCTTAATAGAACCTTTATGGAGAATGGTTCTATAAAGAAGCTTCCTCAATCACAAAGGTTCTATGAAGAATCATACAGATTTTTTTTTATGGTTTATTAAAAGTTTTACATCATTAACATTCCATAGATTTAAAAAAAAAAGAGTTTATTAACTAGTTGAATCAGGTGGCTCTGGAACAGCTGGGGGGAGGTCCCTGAGGAGAGAAGAGAGAACTATTGACTTAGTCAACTGTTCTCATTTAACACAATGCCATATGTGAGTCTTTCACAGGACACCATCCCTGGTTATGGTCATATATAACATCTAATGGTATAACACAACCTTACATAAACTGGACGGCTGCATAAAAAGAGCAGTGAACAAACCACGCCTCCAAATATTCTAATGAGCCGCCGCCCCCCACATTTGAATAATCACTAAAAGAGGAAAGGAACCCTTTTTTTGAACAGCGACGAACCACTGAAGGACTCAAAGGCCTGTTTGGGTCAGTAGGGTTCCACATAGAACCATCACCCTTCCTAAAGAACCCCTTGAGGAACCCTCATTTTCTGGTGTACGTCCTCACTCCTTCCATCATCCCCTTCCTCTCTCCATTATCCCCTCCCACTGTCTCCCCTCTCTCCTTTCCCCTCTCCCTTCTCCCCTCCCCCTGTCTCCCCTCTCTCGTTTCCTCTCTCCATTATCCCCTCCCCCTGTCTCCCCTCTCTCCTTTCCTCTCTCCCTTCTCCCCTCCCCCTGTCTCCCCTCTCTCCTTTCCTCTCTCCCTTCTCCCCTCCCCCTGTCTCCCCTCTCTCCTTTCCTCACTCCCTTCTCCCCTCCACCTGTCTCCCCTCTCTCCTTTCCTCTCTCCCCTCTCCCCTCCCCCTGTCTCCCCTCTCTCCTTTCCTCACTCCCTTATCCCTTCTCCCCTCTCTCATTTCCTCTCTCCCCTCTCCCCTCACCCTGTCTCCCCTCTCTCCTTTCCTCACTCCCTCCTCCCCTCCCCCTGCCTCCCCTCTCTCCTTTCCTCACTCCTTCTATCATCCCCTTCCTCTCTCCCTTCTATCATCCCCTTCCTCTCTCCCTTCTCCCCTCCCCTGTCTCCCCTCTCTCCTTTCCTCACTCCCTCTCGCACCCCCCCATGTCCTCCCCTCCTCTCTCCTCACTCTTCGACCACTCCCCCTCTCATCACTGTCCTGTGAGATTCCAGGAAGTCCCTAACTGTTTCGTAAAGTGGCTGTAGCAGCATGTCGATGGTAATGAAGTATCTGGGGAACACCTGCTGTAGTGGGAACAGAGAGAGCAGTGTTGAGTGTGTGTATCACACAGCGCTAACTAGTCTCCTCCTGGGCCCAGAGAGAGGCAGAGAAACGCTGGAAGCTAGCTGACAGTTGGAGGCTGGCGCGGAAAAGGCCAACGACACAAGGGAAGTCGTGACTCATGAGAGGCGTCAAAGATATGACACACTAGTACACACACCACCAACGATGTGTCACACACTAGGACAACCGCCAGCCACATCTTAATGGTTACTACTTTCCATGGATACAGCTTTCACCACGACAGAGACAAATTAATTTGTGCCCTGTGGCACAGGGAAGGTGCTGTGAAGCAACTAAAGAAGGATATGACGAACAAGTACAAAAACTAGAACATGAAACACAAGGAGACACGAGATTTACAGGAGACACTAGATTTACAAGATCCTATTGGTCAGTTCTATACCATGACTCCACTACTATAGGTCAGTTCTATACCATGACTCCACTACTATAGGTCAGTTCTATATGACTCCACTACTATAGGTCAGTTCTATATGACTCCACTACTATAGGTCAGTTCTATATGACTCCACTACTATAGGTCAGTTCTATATGACTCCACTACTATAGGTCAGTTCTATATGACTCCACTACTATAGGTCAGTTCTATACCATGACTCCACTACTATTGGTCAGTTCTATAAGACTCCACTACTATAGGTCAGTTCTATATGACTCCACTACTATAGGTCAGTTCTATATGACTCCACTACTATAGGTCAGTTCTATATGACTCCACTACTATAGGTCAGTTCTATATGACTCCACTACTATAGGTCAGTTCTATATGACTCCACTACTATAGGTCAGTTCTATATGACTCCACTACTATAGGTCAGTTCTATATGACTCCACTACTATAGGTCAGTTCTATATGACTCCACTACTATAGGTCAGTTCTATACCATGACTCCACTACTATTGGTCAGTTCTATAAGACTCCACTACTATAGGTCAGTTCTATATGACTCCACTACTATAGGTCAGTTCTATATGACTCCACTACTATAGGTCAGTTCTATATGACTCCACTACTATAGGTCAGTTCTATATAACTCCACTACTATAGGTCAGTTCTATATGACTCCACTACTATAGGTCAGTTCTATAAGACTCCACTACTATAGGTCAGTTCTATATGACTCCACTACTATAGGTCAGTTCTGTATGACTCCACTACTATAGGTCAGTTCTATATGACTCCACTACTATAGGTCAGTTCTACACCATGACTCCACTACTATAGGTCAGTTCTGTATGACTCCACTACTATAGGTCAGTTCTATACCATGACTCCACTACTATAGGTCAGTTCTATTTGACTCCACTACTATAGGTCAGTTCTACACCATGACTCCACTACTATAGGTCAGTTCTACACCATGACTCCATTCTGTTGGTAATTAGTTGTCTGAAGTTTTAGGACGTCGAAGGAAGGAGGTAGGGGAGGGTTGTACAAATGTGTATGTGTCGTTTTTGTGTGCGTGTGTTTGTGCGTGTTTATAACTAAATGGAGGGGTGATATAACTAAACGGACCCTTTGTTCCATCCCTCCGTCCCCCAGCCACTGGGTCACACACTTCAGCTGATTGACACAGACAAAGAGGGAGGGGGATAGCCATCAGATCAGCCTGATCTGGTTAGAGTTGTTCCCTGTAGGGGTAAATTCAGGATAGTCTGATCTGATTGGAGTTGTTCCCTCTAAGGGTAAATTCAGGACAGTCTGATCTGGTTAGAGTTGTTCCCTGGATAGTCTGAACTTTCACCCCGCAGACATTTTAATCTACACGCCAACGATGTTGAACTACAGGGGGTGTATATTGGGAAACCAGGGGGTTTATGTGGATAGACCAGGGGGGTGTATATAGAGAGACCAGGGGGTGTATAGAGAGAGACCAGAACAGCGACATCTAGTGGGCAAAATGTGGTACTTTCACACTAATTTATAGGGGTAAAATGTAAGCAACCTCAATGGCTAATTTACTTGAACAAGGATAAAAAATAAAAAAATAAAAAAATCAACAAATTCACTGTGAATTCATTACATAGTATGAATAAACAATAGTCCAAGCCACATACTTCATACTACACACCTAAAGACCTGGCAGTGTATATTCGTTAGGGTAGGCTTCGTGTGACTTTTGACTATTTATTTGAAATCCTCATATCTTAATCAAGAGGTTTTTTTGTACCAAATCGAATGTTGGTACTATATTTTTTTAATATTGTAAGAATCCAAGAAAATGTTATGGCCAATTTGGGTGCAATCAATTAGCTCAAATTGTCTTTGAACAAAACAATGTCCCAGGAATGCTTTTTGTTTTTTGGTTTCTAACTACAATTTCAGACCAATCTGAGATGGTGGGTGTCAATCCTATTCGTGGTGTTTTATCAGGTGGAACGACTCAGAAGACTGTGTGATATACTGTATATTTTATTTGTTTAGTTTTATTTAACCTTTTTTTCACTAGATGAATAAAAATAAATACAATATAAATACAGGACAAAACACACATCACAACAAGAGAGACACAACACTACATGAAGAGAGACCTAAAGACAACAACATAGCAAGGCAGCAACACATGACAACACAGCATGGTAGCAACAGAACATAACAACAACATGGTAGCAACACAACACATGGTACAACATTTTTTGGGCACAGACAACAGCACAAAGGTCAAGAAGGTAGAGACAACAATACATCACACAAAGCAGCCACAACGTTCAGTCAGAGTGTCCATGATTGATTGAAGAGATTGAGATAAAACTGTCCAGTTTGAGTGTTTGTTGTAGCTCGTTCCAGTCGCTAGCTGCAGTGAACTGAAAAGAGGAGCTACCCAGGGATGTGTGTGCTTTGGGGACATTTAACAGAATTTGACCGGCAGAACGGGTGTTGTATGTGGAGGATGAGGGCTGCAGTAGATATCTCAGATACGGGGGAGTGAGGCCTAAGAGGGTTTAATAAATCAGCTTCAACCAGTGGGTCTTGCATCAGGTATACAGAGATGACCAGTTTACAGAGGAGTATAGAGTGAGTGATGTGTCCTATAAGGAGCATTGGTGGCCAATCTGTTGGCCGAATGGTAATGTACATGTACACGCACAAGAGCACCCTCACCTGCCGACCAATACATTACGTCTCCTTAATCTAGCATGGGTAGGATGGTCATCTGAATCAGGGTTAGTTTGGCAGCTGGGGTGAAAGAGGAGCGATTATGATAGAGAAAACCAAGTCCAGATTTATCTTTAGCCTCTATATTTGAGATGTGCTGAGAGAAGGACAGTGTAGCGTCTAGCCATACTCTCAAGTACTTGTATGAGGTGACTACCTCAAGCTCTAAACCCTCAGAGGTAGTAATAACACCTGTAAGAGGAGGGGCATTCTTCTTACCAAACCACATGACCTTTGTTTAGGAGATGTTCAGAAAAAGGTAAAGGACAGAGAAAGCTTGTTGGACACTAACAAAGCTTTGTTGTAGAGCATTTAACACAAAATCCAGGGAGGGGCCAATTGAGTATAAGACTGTATCATCTGCGTATGGATGAGAGAGCTCCCTGCTGCCTGAGCTATGATTTATGATGTAAATTGAGAACATCGTGGGGCCTAGGATCGAGCCTTGGGGTACTCCCTTGGTGACAGGCAGTAGCTGAGACAGCAGATGTTCTGACTTTATACACTGAACTCTTTGAGAATGTAACCTGAATCAAACTGACATTCTAGCATAAAAAACAACAAATGACATAACAAGTATCTCAAAAAGTAAAACAACAGCTCAACCTACAGTGGGGCAAAAAAAGTATTTAGTCAAATCAAATCAAATCAAATTGTATTTGTCACATACACATGGTTAGCAGATGTTAATGCGAGTGTAGCGAAATGCTTGTGCTTCTAGTTCCGACAATGCAGTAATAACCAACAAGTAATCTAACTAACAATTCCAAAACTACTGTCTTATACACAGTGTAAGGGGATAAAGAATATGTACATAAGGATATATGAATGAGTGATGGTACAGAGCAGCATAGGCAGGATACAGTAGATGGTATCGAGTACAGTATATACATGAGGTGAGTATGTAAACAAAGTGGCATAGTTAAAGTGGCTAGTGATACATGTATTACATGAGGATGCAGTCGATGATATAGAGTACAGTATATACGTATGCATATGAGATGAATAATGTAGGGTAAGTAACATTATATAAGGTAGCATTGTTTAAAGTGGCTAGTGATATATTTACATAATTTCCCATCAATTCCCATTATTAAAGTGGCTGGAGTTGAGTCAGTGTCAGTGTCAGTGTGTTGGAAGCAGCCACTCAATGTTAGTGGTGGCTGTTTAACAGTCTGATGGCCTTGAGATAGAAGCTGTTTTTCAGTCTCTCGGTCCCAGCTTTGATGCACCTGTACTGACCTCTCCTTCTGGATGATAGCGGGGTGAACAGGCAGTGGCTCGGGTGGTTGATGTCCTTGATGATCTGTATGGCCTTCCTGTGACACCGGGTGGTGTAGGTGTCCTGGAGGGCAGGTAGTTTGCCCCCGGTGATGCGTTGTGCAGACCTCACTACCCTCTGGAGAGCCTTACGGTTGTGGGCGGAGCAGTTGCCGTACCAGGCGGTGATACAGCCCGCCAGGATGCTCTCGATTGTGCATCTGTAGAAGTTTGTGAGTGCTTTTGGTGACAAACCGAATTTCTTCAGCCTCCTGAGGTTGAAGAGGCGCTGCTGCGCCTTCTTCACGATGCTGTCTGTGTGAGTGGACCAATTCAGTTAGTCTGTGATGTGTATGCCGAGGAACTTAAAACTTGCTACCCTCTCCACTACTGTTCCATCGATGTGGATAGGATTGGTGTTCCCTCTGCTGTTTCCTGAAGTCCACAATCATCTCCTTAGTTTTGTTGACGTTGAGTGTGAGGTTATTTTCCTGACACCACACTCCGAGGGCCCTCACCTCCTCCCTGTAGGCCGTCTCGTCGTTGTTGGTAATCAAGCCTACCACTGTTGTGTCGTCCGCAAACTTGATGATTGAGTTGGAGGCGTGCGTGGCCACGCAGTCGTGGTTGAACAGGGAGTACAGGAGAGGGCTCAGAACGCACCCTTGTGGGGCCCCATTGTTGAGGATCAGCGGGGTGGAGATGTTGTTGCCTACCCTCACCACCTGGGGGCGGCCCGTCAGGAAGTCCAGTACCCAGTTGCACAGGGCGGGGTCGAGACCCAGGGTCTCGAGCTTGATGACGAGCTTGGAGGGTACTATGGTGTTGAATGCCGAGCTGTAGTCGATGAACAGCATTCTCACATAGGTATTCCTCTTGACCAGATGGGTTAGGGCAGTGTGCAGTGTGGTCAGCCACCAATTGTGCAAGTTCTCCCACTTAAAAAGATGAGAGAGGCCTGTAATTTTCATCATAGGTACACTTCAACTATGACAGACAAAATGAGGAAAAGAAATCCAGAAAATCACATGGTACTGTATACTCTCAATTGACCAGAAACATATAATTATTGCCAACACTGTAAGGGATTTCCTCCTCTTCTTCCGAAGAGGAGAGGCGAAAAGGATCAGAGGACCAATATGCGGCGTGGTAAGTATCTATGGTTCTTTTAATACGAAAATGTACACATGAACAACTGAATACAAAAACAATAACCGTGGAATGAACGAAACCCAAAACGGTACCGTGTGGTGAAAAAACACAGACACGGAAACAATCACCCACAAACACACAGTGAAACCCAGGCTACCTAAGTATGATTCTCAATCAGAGACAACTAATGACACCTGCCTCTGATTGAGAACCATACTTAGGCCAAAACATAGAAATCCCCAAATCATAGAAAAACAAACATAGACTGCCCACCCCAACTCACGCCCTGACCATACTAAATAATGACAAAACAAAGGAAATAAAGGTCAGAACGTGACAAACACATCACACCCATTGTAATATACAGAATAATTGTTAATATTCTTAGAGTAGACACCCACTGGAATTAAGACAGCGTACAGTCTGTATATAGGGAATACAGAAACACTGGACGCTATATGAAGAACAAACATAATAAAACTATTGACAGCAAAAGTAATTCTTTGCGGAGCCAAACGAGTAAACACAGTGATCCATGCAATAACAGTAAAATCTCTCTCTCTCTCTCTCTCTCTCTCTCTCTCTTTCTCTCTCTCTCTCTCTCTCTCTCTCTCTCTCTCTCTCTCGCTCTCTCTCTCTCTCTCTCTCTCTCTCAACACACACACATACACTCTTTTTCGATCATCTCATCCTTAACACACACACCAAGCCTCAGAACTGTGCACTAGGTGAGATCCACTAGGTAAAGATCCACTAGGTAGGTCCACAACTTGAGATCCACTAGGTGAGAACCACTAGGTGAGGTCCACTAGGAGAGGTCCAGTAGGTGAGATCCAGTAGATGAGGTCCACTAGGTGAGAACCACGAGATGAGGTCCAGTAGAAGAGGTCCACTATGTGATGTCCAGTAGGTGAGGTCCAGTAGAAGAGGTCCGCTATGTGAGGTCCAGTAGAAGAGGTCCACTATGTGAGGCCCAGTAGGTGAGGTCCAGTAGGTGATGTACACTAGGTGAGGTCCACTATGTGAGATCCAGTAGATGTGGTCCACTAGGTGAGGTCCACTAAGAGAGGTCCACTAGCTGAGGTCCACTAGGTGAGGTCCACAACTTGAGATCCACTAGGTGAGGTCCACTATGTGAGGTCCACTAGGAGAGGTAGAGTAGAAGAGATCCACTATGTGAGATCCACTATGTGAGGTCCACTATGTGAGGTCCACTAGGAGAGGTCCACTATGTGAGGCCCAGTAGGTGAGGTCCACTATGTGAGGTCCACTATGTGAGGTCCACTAGGAGAGAGGTCCTCCAGTAGCAGAGGTCCACTATGTGAGGCCCAGTAGGTGAGGCCCAGTAGGTGAGGTCCACCAGGTGAGGTCCACTATGTGGGGCCCAGTAGGTGAGGTCCACTAGGAGAAGTCCAGTAGTTGAGATTCTCGAAGTGAGGTCCAGTAGAAGAGGTCCACTATGTGAGGCCCAGTAGGTGAGGTCTAGTAGGTGAGGTCCAGTAGGTGATGTCTACTAGGTGAGGTCCACAATTTGAGGTCCACTAGGCAAGGTCCACTAGGCGAGGTCCACTAGGTGAGGTCCACCAGGTGATGTCCACTAGGTGAGGCCCAGTAGGTGAGGTCCAGTAGGTGATGTCCACTAGGTGAGGTCAGGAGATGAGGCCCACTAGGTGAGGCCCACTAGGAGAGGTCCTGTAGGTGAGGTCCAATAGGTGAGGTCCAGTAGATGAGGCCCACTAGGAGAGTTCCTGTAGGTGAGGTCCAATAGGTGAGGTCCAGTAGATGAGGACCACTAGGTGAGGCTCAGTGGAAGAGGTCCACTAGGTGAGGTCCACTAGGTGAAGCCCAGTAGGTGAGGTCCACTAGGTGAGGTCCAGTAGAAGAGGCCCACTAGGTGAGGCCCAGTAGAAGTGGTCCACTAGGTGAGGTCCACTAGGTGAGGCCCAGTAGGTTAAGTCCACTAGGTGAGGTCCACTAGGTGAGGTCCACTACCTGAGAGTTCCATACACTGAGGAGAAGTCCTTATCTGTTTTATAGGCCTACTGCAAGTAGCCGATACGTAGCCGGACCTCAGACAAGACAGAGAGAAAATGTGGTCAGAGACCCACTAGAGAACCACCGCCCCCATCAAGAGTCTGAGTCTGAGCCTGCCTGGCAGGTTTGGTTCTACAAAGCCAAAGCCCCCTGATGGGAGAGCATAATATTCATGGAATTTCTCAAAGCTGCTAATGAGAATCTTGACGACCTTGTACCTAGCCGGTGGGAACTCCGGTGGAGTCCCCCACCCAGGTTGTGGCAGAGCTGGCAACAATAGTTGCAGTAACCCATGGGAAGGGGGTCACACTCTGACAACAAAAGAAGGGGCACATTTTTCTGGCACTGGCGACACAAAATAACCGAAAGGTCGGCCAGCTCAGAGATGCTTGGAAAAATGGTCACAACGGGGGACCAGCGCGTGTGTTCATTCCAGGGGAACGGGGGCGTGTCTGAGCTCCATCACCTAAGACTTGACATTGGTTAATCAAATTTCCTAATTCTTGCCAAATGCTGCATGCTATCTCAAACAGCTACAACTGTATATGCGTTCGCACATCAAGTCTTCTTGAGTTGGGCTCTGGGGAGGAACGTCTGCTGATCATCTGAGCTTGTGGTTGGTTGTGGGGGAAGGGTGGTGAGTGTGTGTGTAAGTATCTCACATCTGTTGCTAAAGGGTTAATGATGTTAGGGACACAGCATAGGATGAATCACAACACATGTTTCCCAAAATAATAATTGTTTGGCCCAAAAAAAATGTAATTTTTGTAATGCCAGTCCTGGTTATAGGTAACAATCCTTCATATGAAGTGCCTGGAATATTACGCATATTATTTATTAATTGTGGAAATCAATTAAGATATGCAACAAAAAAATTGTATACCTCTTAATTTCTTTCACTATAAGACCGCATCACAATGGAGGTCAGGGTGTTAGAAATGCTGTTGGCTTTCAATCAGCTTCCGTTCTGTGGGTGGCACTGTGTGCCCTGTTTAGGATGGGTCCCGATCTCTCTCTGGACAGGGGTGGTCTGCCAGTCACTGGGACGACAAAACCAACTTGGGAGGGGAGGGGAGGGGAGGGGAGGGGGGGGGGGGGGGGAGGGGGGGGGGGGAGGGGAGGGGGGGGGGGTAGCGGGTGGAATAGTGGAGAACAATTGAAGGTCTACTCCGTAGCTGTGCAGGTACCATGGTACAGCTGTGAAGCCGCTCAATCATTATGGTACTTTTTTTTTTTATGTAAAGTTTACAAACACAGTATATTATGATAAATAGATTTGAAAGTTGTATCTCATTATGGTACATTGTGAAGATTATAGCCAGTTATGATTGTAATGGCTTAGCAGATAATAAGACAAGATGATAAGTATTTACCTGGCTCAAAAATATATTATATATCATTCAACAATTTTAGATGAAGTTGTGTGGAAAATGTACTGACATACTTCTCCCATGACCTAGTGAGATATACATGGAGGAGGTTTAATATCCTGACCTAGTGAGATATACATGGAGGAGGTTTAATATCCTGACCTAGTGAGATATACATGGAGGAGGTTTAATATCCTGACCTAGTGAGATATACATGGAGGAGGTTTAATATCCTGACCTAGTGAGATATACATGGAGGTTTAATATCCTGACCTAGAGAGATATACATAGAGGTTTAATATCCTGACCTAGTGAGATATACATGGAGGAGGTTTAATATCCTGACCTGGTGAGATATACATGGAGGAGGTTTAATATCCTGACCTAGTGAGATATACATGGAGGAGGTTTAATATCCTGACCTGGTGAGATATACATGGAGGAGGTTTAATATCCTGACCAAGTGAGATATACATGGAGGAGGTTTAATATCCTGACCTGGTGAGATATACATGGAGGAGGTTTAATATCCTGAGCTAGTGAGATATACATGGAGGAGGTTTAATATCCTGACCTAGTGAGATATACATGGAGGAGGTTTAATATCCTGACCTAGTGATATATATACATGGAGGAGGTTTAATATCATGACCTAGTGAGATATACATGGAGGAGGTTTAATATCCTGACCTAGTGAGATATACATGGAGGTTTAATATCCTGACCTAGTGAGATATACATGGAGGAGGTTTAATATCCTGACCTAGTGAGATATACATGGAGGAGGTTTAATATCCTGACCTAGTGAGATAAACATGGAGGTTTAATATCCTGACCTGGTGAGATATACATGGAGGTTTAATATCCTGACCTAGTGAGATATACATGGAGGAGGTTTAATATCCTGACCTGGTGAGATATACATGGAGGAGGTTTAATATCCTGACCTAGTGAGATATACATGGAGGAGGTTTAATATCCTGACCTGGTGAGATACACATGGAGGAGGTTTAATATCCTGACCTGGTGAGATATACATGGAGGAGTTTTAATATCCTGACCTAGTGAGATATACATGGAGGAGGTTTAATATCCTGACCTAGTGAGATAAACATGGAGGTTTAATATCCTGACCTGGTGAGATATACATGGAGAAAGTTTAATATCCTGACCTAGTGAGATATACATGGAGGAGGTTTAATATCCTGACCTGGTGAGATATACATGGAGGAGGTTTAATATCCTGACCTAGTGAGATATACATGGAGGAGGTTTAATATCCTGACCTGGTGAGATACACATGGAGGAGGTTTAATATCCTGACCTAGTGAGATATACATGGAGGAGGTTTAATATCCTGACCTAGTGAGATATACATGGAGGAGGTTTAATATCCTGACCTTGTGAGATATACATGGAGGAGGTTTAATATCCTGACCTAGTGAGATATACATGGAGGAGGTTTAATATCCTGACCTGGTGAGATACACATGGAGGAGGTTTACTATCCTGACCTAGTGAGATATACATGGAGGAGGTTTAATATCCTGACCTAGTGAGATATACATGGAGGTTTAATATCCTGACATGGTGAGATATACATGGAGGAAGTTTAATATCCAGACCTAGTGAGATATACATGGAGGAGGTTTAATATCCTGACCAAGTGAGATATACATGGAGGAGGTTTAATATCCTGACCTGGTGAGATATACATGGAGGAGGTTTAATATCCTGAGCTAGTGAGATATACATGGAGGAGGTTTAATATCCTGACCTAGTGAGATATACATGGAGGAGGTTTAATATCCTGACCTAGTGATATATATACATGGAGGAGGTTTAATATCATGACCTAGTGAGATATACATGGAGGAGGTTTAATATCCTGACCTAGTGAGATATACATGGAGGTTTAATATCCTGACCTAGTGAGATATACATGGAGGAGGTTTAATATCCTGACCTAGTGAGATATACATGGAGGAGGTTTAATATCCTGACCTAGTGAGATAAACATGGAGGTTTAATATCCTGACCTGGTGAGATATACATGGAGGTTTAATATCCTGACCTAGTGAGATATACATGGAGGAGGTTTAATATCCTGACCTGGTGAGATATACATGGAGGAGGTTTAATATCCTGACCTAGTGAGATATACATGGAGGAGGTTTAATATCCTGACCTGGTGAGATACACATGGAGGAGGTTTAATATCCTGACCTGGTGAGATATACATGGAGGAGTTTTAATATCCTGACCTAGTGAGATATACATGGAGGAGGTTTAATATCCTGACCTAGTGAGATAAACATGGAGGTTTAATATCCTGACCTGGTGAGATATACATGGAGAAAGTTTAATATCCTGACCTAGTGAGATATACATGGAGGAGGTTTAATATCCTGACCTGGTGAGATATACATGGAGGAGGTTTAATATCCTGACCTAGTGAGATATACATGGAGGAGGTTTAATATCCTGACCTGGTGAGATACACATGGAGGAGGTTTAATATCCTGACCTAGTGAGATATACATGGAGGAGGTTTAATATCCTGACCTAGTGAGATATACATGGAGGAGGTTTAATATCCTGACCTTGTGAGATATACATGGAGGAGGTTTAATATCCTGACCTAGTGAGATATACATGGAGGAGGTTTAATATCCTGACCTGGTGAGATACACATGGAGGAGGTTTACTATCCTGACCTAGTGAGATATACATGGAGGAGGTTTAATATCCTGACCTAGTGAGATATACATGGAGGTTTAATATCCTGACATGGTGAGATATACATGGAGGAAGTTTAATATCCAGACCTAGTGAGATATACATGGAGGAGGTTTAATATCCTGACCTAGTGAGATATACATGGAGGTTTAATATCCTGACATGGTGAGATATACATGGAGGAGGTTTAATACCCTGACCTAGTGAGATATACATGGAGGAGGTTTAATATCCTGACCTAGTGAGATATACATGGAGGAAGTTTAATATCCAGACCTAGTGAGATATACATGGAGGAGGTTTAATATCCTGAACTAGTGAGATATACATGGAGGTTTAATATCCTGACATGGTGAGATATACATGGAGGAGGTTTAATATCCTGACCTAGTGAGATATACATGGAGGAGGTTTAATATCCTGACCTAGTGAGATATACATGGAGGAGGTTTAATATCCTGAGCTAGTGAGATATACATGGAGGAGGTTTAATATCCTGACCTATTGAGATATACATGGAGGAGGTTTAATATCCTGACCTAGTGAGATATACATGGAGGTTTAATATCCTGACCTGGTGAGATATACATGGAGGAGGTTTAATATCCTGACCTAGTGAGATACACATGGAGGAGGTTTAAAATCCTGACCTGGTGAGATATACATGGAGGAGGTTTAAAATCCTGACCTGGTGAGATATACATGGAGGAGGTTTAATATCCTGACCTAGTGAGATATACATGGAGGAGGTTTAATATCCTGACCTAGTGAGATATACATGGAGGAGGTTTAATATCCTGAGCTAGTGAGATATACATGGAGGAGGTTTAATATCCTGACCTATTGAGATATACATGGAGGAGGTTTAATATCCTGACCTAGTGAGATATACATGGAGGTTTAATATCCTGACCTGGTGAGATATACATGGAGGAGGTTTAATATCCTGACCTAGTGAGATACACATGGAGGAGGTTTAAAATCCTGACCTGGTGAGATATACATGGAGGAGGTTTAATATCCTGACCTAGTGAGATATACATGGAGGATGTTTAATATCCTGACCTAGTGAGATAAACATGGAGGTTTAATATCCTGACCTGGTGAGATATACATGGAGGTTTAATATCCTGACCTAGTGAGATGTACATTGAGGAGGTTTAATATCCTGACCTGGTGAGATATACATGGAGGAGTTTTAATATCCTGACCCAGTGAGATATACATGGAGGAGGTTTAATATCCTCTCCTAGTGAGATATACATGGAGGAGGTTTAATATCCTGACCTAGTGAGATATACATGGAGGAGGTTTAATATCCTGACCTAGTGAGATATACATGGAGGATTTTAATATCATGAGCTAGTGAGATATACATGGAGGAGGTTTAATATCCTGACCTAGTGAGATATACATGGAGGAGGTTTAATATCCTGACCTGGTGAGATATACATGGAGGAGGTTTAATATCCTGACCTAGTGAGATATACATGGAGGTTTAATATCCTGACATGGTGAGATATACATGGAGGAAGTTTAATATCCAGACCTAGTGAGATATACATGGAGGAGGTTTAATATCCTGACCTAGTGAGATATACATGGAGGTTTAATATCCTGACATGGTGAGATATACATGGAGGAGGTTTAATATCCTGACCTAGTGAGATATACATGGAGGAAGTTTAATATCCAGACCTAGTGAGATATACATGGAGGAGGTTTAATATCCTGACCTAGTGAGATATACATGGAGGTTTAATATCCTGACATGGTGAGATATACATGGAGGAGGTTTAATATCCTGACCTAGTGAGATATACATGGAGGTTTAATATCCTGACATGGTGAGATATACATGGAGGAAGTTTAATATCCAGACCTAGTGAGATATACATGGAGGAGGTTTAATATCCTGACCTAGTGAGATATACATGGAGGTTTAATATCCTGACATGGTGAGATATACATGGAGGAGGTTTAATATCCTGACCTAGTGAGATATACATGGAGGAGGTTTAATATCCTGACCTAGTGAGATATACATGGAGGAAGTTTAATATCCAGACCTAGTGAGATATACATGGAGGAGGTTTAATATCCTGACCTAGTGAGATATACATGGAGGTTTAATATCCTGACATGGTGAGATATACATGGAGGAGGTTTAATATCCTGACCTAGTGAGATATACATGGAGGAGGTTTAATATCCTGACATGGTGAGATATACATGGAGGAGGTTTAATATCCTGACCTAGTGAGATATACATGGAGGAGGTTTAATATCCTGACCTATTGAGATATACATGGAGGAGGTTTAATATCCTGACCTAGTGAGATATACATGGAGGTTTAATATCCAGACCTAGTGAGATATACATGGAGGAGGTTTAATATCCTGACCTATTGAGATATACATGGAGGAGGTTTAATATCCTGACCTAGTGAGATATACATGGAGGTTTAATATCCAGACCTAGTGAGATATACATGGAGGAGGTTTAATATCCTGACCTAGTGAGATATACATGGAGGTTTAATATCCTGACATGGTGAGATATACATGGAGGAGGTTTAATACCCTGACCTAGTGAGATATACATGGAGGAGGTTTAATATCCTGACCTAGTGAGATATACATGGAGGAAGTTTAATATCCAGACCTAGTGAGATATACATGGAGGAGGTTTAATATCCTGAACTAGTGAGATATACATGGAGGTTTAATATCCTGACATGGTGAGATATACATGGAGGAGGTTTAATATCCTGACCTAGTGAGATATACATGGAGGAGGTTTAATATCCTGACCTAGTGAGATATACATGGAGGAGGTTTAATATCCTGAGCTAGTGAGATATACATGGAGGAGGTTTAATATCCTGACCTATTGAGATATACATGGAGGAGGTTTAATATCCTGACCTAGTGAGATATACATGGAGGTTTAATATCCTGACCTGGTGAGATATACATGGAGGAGGTTTAATATCCTGACCTAGTGAGATACACATGGAGGAGGTTTAAAATCCTGACCTGGTGAGATATACATGGAGTAGGTTTAAAATCCTGACCTGGTGAGATATACATGGAGGAGGTTTAATATCCTGACCTAGTGAGATATACATGGAGGAGGTTTAATATCCTGACCTAGTGAGATATACATGGAGGAGGTTTAATATCCTGAGCTAGTGAGATATACATGGAGGAGGTTTAATATCCTGACCTATTGAGATATACATGGAGGAGGTTTAATATCCTGACCTAGTGAGATATACATGGAGGTTTAATATCCTGACCTGGTGAGATATACATGGAGGAGGTTTAATATCCTGACCTAGTGAGATACACATGGAGGAGGTTTAAAATCCTGACCTGGTGAGATATACATGGAGGAGGTTTAATATCCTGACCTAGTGAGATATACATGGAGGATGTTTAATATCCTGACCTAGTGAGATAAACATGGAGGTTTAATATCCTGACCTGGTGAGATATACATGGAGGTTTAATATCCTGACCTAGTGAGATGTACATTGAGGAGGTTTAATATCCTGACCTGGTGAGATATACATGGAGGAGTTTTAATATCCTGACCCAGTGAGATATACATGGAGGAGGTTTAATATCCTCTCCTAGTGAGATATACATGGAGGAGGTTTAATATCCTGACCTAGTGAGATATACATGGAGGAGGTTTAATATCCTGACCTAGTGAGATATACATGGAGGATTTTAATATCATGAGCTAGTGAGATATACATGGAGGAGGTTTAATATCCTGACCTAGTGAGATATACATGGAGGAGGTTTAATATCCTGACCTGGTGAGATATACATGGAGGAGGTTTAATATCCTGACCTAGTGAGATATACATGGAGGTTTAATATCCTGACATGGTGAGATATACATGGAGGAAGTTTAATATCCAGACCTAGTGAGATATACATGGAGGAGGTTTAATATCCTGACCTAGTGAGATATACATGGAGGTTTAATATCCTGACATGGTGAGATATACATGGAGGAGGTTTAATATCCTGACCTAGTGAGATATACATGGAGGTTTAATATCCTGACATGGTGAGATATACATGGAGGAGGTTTAATATCCTGACCTAGTGAGATATACATGGAGGTTTAATATCCTGACATGGTGAGATATACATGGAGGAAGTTTAATATCCAGACCTAGTGAGATATACATGGAGGAGGTTTAATATCCTGACCTAGTGAGATATACATGGAGGTTTAATATCCTGACATGGTGAGATATACATGGAGGAGGTTTAATATCCTGACCTAGTGAGATATACATGGAGGAGGTTTAATATCCTGACCTAGTGAGATATACATGGAGGAAGTTTAATATCCAGACCTAGTGAGATATACATGGAGGAGGTTTAATATCCTGACCTAGTGAGATATACATGGAGGTTTAATATCCTGACATGGTGAGATATACATGGAGGAGGTTTAATATCCTGACCTAGTGAGATATACATGGAGGAGGTTTAATATCCTGACATGGTGAGATATACATGGAGGAGGTTTAATATCCTGACCTAGTGAGATATACATGGAGGAGGTTTAATATCCTGACCTATTGAGATATACATGGAGGAGGTTTAATATCCTGACCTAGTGAGATATACATGGAGGTTTAATATCCAGACCTAGTGAGATATACATGGAGGAGGTTTAATATCCTGACCTAGTGAGATATACATGGAGGTTTAATATCCTGACATGGTGAGATATACATGGAGGAGGTTTAATACCCTGACCTAGTGAGATATACATGGAGGAGGTTTAATATCCTGACCTAGTGAGATATACATGGAGGAAGTTTAATATCCAGACCTAGTGAGATATACATGGAGGAGGTTTAATATCCTGAACTAGTGAGATATACATGGAGGTTTAATATCCTGACATGGTGAGATATACATGG
Source organism: Oncorhynchus mykiss (assembly GCF_013265735.2). NCBI lineage: Eukaryota > Metazoa > Chordata > Actinopteri > Salmoniformes > Salmonidae > Oncorhynchus > Oncorhynchus mykiss. The sequence goes on from NC_048584.1 coordinate 41,712,922, forward strand.
AGGAGGTTTAATATCCTGACCTAGTGAGATATACATGGAGGAGGTTTAATATCCTGACCTAGTGAGATATACATGGAGGAGGTTTAATATCCTGAGCTAGTGAGATATACATGGAGGAGGTTTAATATCCTGACCTATTGAGATATACATGGAGGAGGTTTAATATCCTGACCTAGTGAGATATACATGGAGGTTTAATATCCTGACCTGGTGAGATATACATGGAGGAGGTTTAATATCCTGACCTAGTGAGATACACATGGAGGAGGTTTAAAATCCTGACCTGGTGAGATATACATGGAGGAGGTTTAAAATCCTGACCTGGTGAGATATACATGGAGGAGGTTTAATATCCTGACCTAGTGAGATATACATGGAGGAGGTTTAATATCCTGACCTAGTGAGATATACATGGAGGAGGTTTAATATCCTGAGCTAGTGAGATATACATGGAGGAGGTTTAATATCCTGACCTATTGAGATATACATGGAGGAGGTTTAATATCCTGACCTAGTGAGATATACATGGAGGTTTAATATCCTGACCTGGTGAGATATACATGGAGGAGGTTTAATATCCTGACCTAGTGAGATACACATGGAGGAGGTTTAAAATCCTGACCTGGTGAGATATACATGGAGGAGGTTTAATATCCTGACCTAGTGAGATATACATGGAGGATGTTTAATATCCTGACCTAGTGAGATAAACATGGAGGTTTAATATCCTGACCTGGTGAGATATACATGGAGGTTTAATATCCTGACCTAGTGAGATGTACATTGAGGAGGTTTAATATCCTGACCTGGTGAGATATACATGGAGGAGTTTTAATATCCTGACCCAGTGAGATATACATGGAGGAGGTTTAATATCCTCTCCTAGTGAGATATACATGGAGGAGGTTTAATATCCTGACCTAGTGAGATATACATGGAGGAGGTTTAATATCCTGACCTAGTGAGATATACATGGAGGATTTTAATATCATGAGCTAGTGAGATATACATGGAGGAGGTTTAATATCCTGACCTAGTGAGATATACATGGAGGAGGTTTAATATCCTGACCTGGTGAGATATACATGGAGGAGGTTTAATATCCTGACCTAGTGAGATATACATGGAGGTTTAATATCCTGACATGGTGAGATATACATGGAGGAAGTTTAATATCCAGACCTAGTGAGATATACATGGAGGAGGTTTAATATCCTGACCTAGTGAGATATACATGGAGGTTTAATATCCTGACATGGTGAGATATACATGGAGGAGGTTTAATATCCTGACCTAGTGAGATATACATGGAGGAAGTTTAATATCCAGACCTAGTGAGATATACATGGAGGAGGTTTAATATCCTGACCTAGTGAGATATACATGGAGGTTTAATATCCTGACATGGTGAGATATACATGGAGGAGGTTTAATATCCTGACCTAGTGAGATATACATGGAGGTTTAATATCCTGACATGGTGAGATATACATGGAGGAAGTTTAATATCCAGACCTAGTGAGATATACATGGAGGAGGTTTAATATCCTGACCTAGTGAGATATACATGGAGGTTTAATATCCTGACATGGTGAGATATACATGGAGGAGGTTTAATATCCTGACCTAGTGAGATATACATGGAGGAGGTTTAATATCCTGACCTAGTGAGATATACATGGAGGAAGTTTAATATCCAGACCTAGTGAGATATACATGGAGGAGGTTTAATATCCTGACCTAGTGAGATATACATGGAGGTTTAATATCCTGACATGGTGAGATATACATGGAGGAGGTTTAATATCCTGACCTAGTGAGATATACATGGAGGTTTAATATCCTGACATGGTGAGATATACATGGAGGAAGTTTAATATCCATACCTAGTGAGATATACATGGAGGAGGTTTAATATCCTGACCTAGTGAGATATACATGGAGGTTTAATATCCTGACATGGTGAGATATACATGGAGGAGGTTTAATATCCTGACCTAGTGAGATATACATGGAGGAGGTTTAATATCCTGACCTAGTGAGATATACATGGAGGAAGTTTAATATCCAGACCTAGTGAGATATACATGGAGGAGGTTTAATATCCTGACCTAGTGAGATATACATGGAGGTTTAATATCCTGACATGGTGAGATATACATGGAGGAGGTTTAATATCCTGACCTAGTGAGATATACATGGAGGAGGTTTAATATCCTGACATGGTGAGATATACATGGAGGAGGTTTAATATCCTGACCTAGTGAGATATACATGGAGGAGGTTTAATATCCTGACCTATTGAGATATACATGGAGGAGGTTTAATATCCTGACCTAGTGAGATACACATGGAGGAGGTTTAAAATCCTGACCTGGTGAGATATACATGGAGGAGGTTTAATATCCTGACCTAGTGAGATATACATGGAGGAGGTTTAATATCCTGACCTAGTGAGATAAACATGGAGGTTTAATATCCTGACCTAGTGAGATATACATGGAGGTTTAATATCCTGACATGGTGAGATATACATGGAGGAGGTTTAATATCCTGACCTAGTGAGATATACATGGAGGAGGTTTAATATCCTGACATGGTGAGATATACATGGAGGAGGTTTAATATCCTGACCTAGTGAGATATACATGGAGGAGGTTTAATATCCTGACCTAGTGAGATATACATGGAGGAAGTTTAATATCCAGACCTAGTGAGATATACATGGAGGAGGTTTAATATCCTGACCTAGTGAGATATACATGGAGGTTTAATATCCTGACATGGTGAGATATACATGGAGGAGGTTTAATATCCTGACCTAGTGAGATATACATGGAGGAGGTTTAATATCCTGACCTAGTGAGATATACATGGAGGAGGTTTAATATCCTGACCTAGTGAGATATACATGAAGGAGGTTTAATATCCTGAGCTAGTGAGATATACATGGAGGAGGTTTAATATCCTGACCTATTGAGATATACATGGAGGAGGTTTAATATCCTGACCTAGTGAGATATACATGGAGGTTTAATATCCTGACCTGGTGAGATATACATGGAGGAGGTTTAATATCCTGACCTAGTGAGATACACATGGAGGAGGTTTAAAATCCTGACCTGGTGAGATATACATGGAGGAGGTTTAATATCCTGACCTAGTGAGATATACATGGAGGAGGTTTAATATCCTGACCTAGTGAGATAAACATGGAGGTTTAATATCCTGACCTGGTGAGATATACATGGAGGTTTAATATCCTGACCTAGTGAGATGTACATGGAGGAGGTTTAATATCCTGACCTGGTGAGATATACATGGAGGAGGTTTAATATCCTGACCCAGTGAGATATACATGGAGGAGGTTTAATATCCTCTCCTAGTGAGATATACATGGAGGAGGTTTAATATCCTGACCTAGTGAGATATACATGGAGGAGGTTTAATATCCTGACCTAGTGAGATATACATGGAGGATTTTAATATCATGAGCTAGTGAGATATACATGGAGGAGGTTTAATATCCTGACCTAGTGAGATATACATGGAGGAGGTTTAATATCCTGACCTGGTGAGATATACATGGAGGAGGTTTAATATCCTGACCTAGTGAGATATACATGGAGGTTTAATATCCTGACATGGTGAGATATACATGGAGGAAGTTCAATATCCAGACCTAGTGAGATATACATGGAGGAGGTTTAATATCCTGACCTAGTGAGATATACATGGAGGTTTAATATCCTGACATGGTGAGATATACATGGAGGAGGTTTAATATCCTGACCTAGTGAGATATACATGGAGGAGTTTTAATATCCTGACCTAGTGAGATATACATGGAGGAAGTTTAATATCCAGACCTAGTGAGATATACATGGAGGAGGTTTAATATCCTGACCTAGTGAGATATACATGGAGGAGGTTTAATATCCTGACCTAGTGAGATATACATGGAGGAGGTTTAATATCCTGACCTAGTCAGATATACATGGAGGTGGTTTAATATCCTGAGCTAGTGAGATATACATGGAGGAGGTTTAATATCCTGACCTATTGAGATATACATGGAGGAGGTTTAATATCCTGACCTAGTGAGATATACATGGAGGTTTAATATCCTGACCTGGTGAGATATACATGGAGGAGGTTTAATATCCTGACCTAGTGAGATACACATGGAGGAGGTTTAAAATCCTGACCTGGTGAGATATACATGGAGGAGGTTTAATATCCTGACCTAGTGAGATATACATGGAGGAGGTTTAATATCCTGACCTAGTGAGATAAACATGGAGGTTTAATATCCTGACCTGGTGAGATATACATGGAGGTTTAATATCCTGACCTAGTGAGATGTACATGGAGGAGGTTTAATATCCTGACCTGGTGAGATATACATGGAGGAGGTTTAATATCCTGACCCAGTGAGATATACATGGAGGAGGTTTAATATCCTCTCCTAGTGAGATATACATGGAGGAGGTTTAATATCCTGACCTAGTGAGATATACATGGAGGAGGTTTAATATCCTGACCTAGTGAGATATACATGGAGGATTTTAATATCATGAGCTAGTGAGATATACATGGAGGAGGTTTAATATCCTGACCTAGTGAGATATACATGGAGGAGGTTTAATATCCTGACCTGGTGAGATATACATGGAGGAGGTTTAATATCCTGACCTAGTGAGATATACATGGAGGTTTAATATCCTGACATGGTGAGATATACATGGAGGAAGTTCAATATCCAGACCTAGTGAGATATACATGGAGGAGGTTTAATATTCTGACCTAGTGAGATATACATGGAGGTTTAATATCCTGACATGGTGAGATATACATGGAGGAGGTTTAATATCCTGACCTAGTGAGATATACATGGAGGAGGTTTAATATCCTGACCTAGTGAGATATACATGGAGGAAGTTTAATATCCAGACCTAGTGAGATATACATGGAGGAGGTTTAATATCCAGACCTAGTGAGATATACATGGAGGAGGTTTAATATCCTGACCTAGTGAGATATACATGGAGGTTTAAAATCCTGACCTGGTGAGATATACATGGAGGAGGTTTAATATCCTGACCTAGTGAGATATACATGGAGGAGGTTTAATATCCTGACCTAGTGAGATAAACATGGAGGTTTAATATCCTGACCTGGTGAGATATACATGGAGGTTTAATATCCTGACCTAGTGAGATGTACATGGAGGAGGTTTAATATCCTGACCTGGTGAGATATACATGGAGGAGGTTTAATATCCTGACCCAGTGAGATATACATGGAGGAGGTTTAATATCCTCTCCTAGTGAGATATACATGGAGGAGGTTTAATATCCTGACCTAGTGAGATATACATGGAGGAGGTTTAATATCCTGACCTAGTGAGATATACATGGAGGATTTTAATATCATGAGCTAGTGAGATATACATGGAGGAGGTTTAATATCCTGACCTAGTGAGATATACATGGAGGAGGTTTAATATCCTGACCTGGTGAGATATACATGGAGGAGGTTTAATATCCTGACCTAGTGAGATATACATGGAGGTTTAATATCCTGACATGGTGAGATATACATGGAGGAAGTTCAATATCCAGACCTAGTGAGATATACATGGAGGAGGTTTAATATCCTGACCTAGTGAGATATACATGGAGGTTTAATATCCTGACATGGTGAGATATACATGGTGGAGGTTTAATATCCTGACCTAGTGAGATATACATGGAGGAGTTTTAATATCCTGACCTAGTGAGATATACATGGAGGAAGTTTAATATCCAGACCTAGTGAGATATACATGGAGGAGGTTTAATATCCTGACCTAGTGAGATATACATGGAGGAGGTTTAATATCCTGACCTAGTGAGATATACATGGAGGAGGTTTAATATCCTGACCTAGTGAGATATACATGGAGGTGGTTTAATATCCTGAGCTAGTGAGATATACATGGAGGAGGTTTAATATCCTGACCTATTGAGATATACATGGAGGAGGTTTAATATCCTGACCTAGTGAGATATACATGGAGGTTTAATATCCTGACCTGGTGAGATATACATGGAGGAGGTTTAATATCCTGACCTAGTGAGATACACATGGAGGAGGTTTAAAATCCTGACCTGGTGAGATATACATGGAGGAGGTTTAATATCCTGACCTAGTGAGATATACATGGAGGAGGTTTAATATCCTGACCTAGTGAGATAAACATGGAGGTTTAATATCCTGACCTGGTGAGATATACATGGAGGTTTAATATCCTGACCTAGTGAGATGTACATGGAGGAGGTTTAATATCCTGACCTGGTGAGATATACATGGAGGAGGTTTAATATCCTGACCCAGTGAGATATACATGGAGGAGGTTTAATATCCTCTCCTAGTGAGATATACATGGAGGAGGTTTAATATCCTGACCTAGTGAGATATACATGGAGGAGGTTTAATATCCTGACCTAGTGAGATATACATGGAGGATTTTAATATCATGAGCTAGTGAGATATACATGGAGGAGGTTTAATATCCTGACCTAGTGAGATATACATGGAGGAGGTTTAATATCCTGACCTGGTGAGATATACATGGAGGAGGTTTAATATCCTGACCTAGTGAGATATACATGGAGGTTTAATATCCTGACATGGTGAGATATACATGGAGGAAGTTCAATATCCAGACCTAGTGAGATATACATGGAGGAGGTTTAATATCCTGACCTAGTGAGATATACATGGAGGTTTAATATCCTGACATGGTGAGATATACATGGAGGAGGTTTAATATCCTGACCTAGTGAGATATACATGGAGGAGGTTTAATATCCTGACCTAGTGAGATATACATGGAGGAAGTTTAATATCCAGACCTAGTGAGATATACATGGAGGAGGTTTAATATCCAGACCTAGTGAGATATACATGGAGGAGGTTTAATATCCTGACCTAGTGAGATATACATGGAGGTTTAATATACTGACATGGTGAGATATACATGGAGGAGGTTTAATATCCTGACCTAGTGAGATATACATGGAGGTTTAATATACTGACATGGTGAGATATACATGGAGGAGGTTTAATATCCTGACCTAGTGAGATATACATGGAGGAGGTTTAATATCCAGACCTAGTGAGATATACATGGAGGAGGTTTAATATCCTGACCTAGTGAGATATACATGGAGGTTTAATATCCTGACAATGTGAGATATACATGGAGGAGGTTTAATATCCTGACCTAGTGAGATATACATGGAGGAGGTTTAATATCCTGACCTAGTGAGATATACATGGAGGAGGTTTAATATCCTGACCTAGTGAGATATACATGGAGGAGGTTTAATATCCTGAGCTAGTGAGATATACATGGAGGAGGTTTAATATCCTGACCTATTGAGATATACATGGAGGAGGTTTAATATCCTGACCTAGTGAGATATACATGGAGGTTTAATATCCTGACCTGGTGAGATATACATGGAGGAGGTTTAATATCCTGACCTAGTGAGATACACATGGAGGAGGTTTAAAATCCTGACCTGGTGAGATATACATGGAGGAGGTTTAATATCCTGACCTAGTGAGATATACATGGAGGAGGTTTAATATCCTGACCTAGTGAGATAAACATGGAGGTTTAATATCCTGACCTGGTGAGATATACATGGAGGTTTAATATCCTGACCTAGTGAGATATACATGGAGGAGGTTTAATATCCTGACCTGGTGAGATATACATGGAGGAGGTTTAATATCCTGACCCAGTGAGATATACATGGAGGAGGTTTAATATCCTCTCCTAGTGAGATATACATGGAGGAGGTTTAATATCCTGACCTAGTGAGATATACATGGAGGAGGTTTAATATCCTCTCCTAGTGAGATATACATGGAGGAGGTTTATAATCCTCTCCTAGTGAGATATACATGGAGGAGGTTTAATATCCTGACCTAGTGAGATATACATGGAGGAGGTTTAATATCCTGACCTAGTGAGATATACATGGAGGATTTTAATATCATGAGCTAGTGAGATATACATGGAGGAGGTTTAATATCCTGACCTAGTGAGATACACATGGAGGAGGTTTAATATCCTGACCTGGTGAGATATACATGGAGGAGGTTTAATATCCTGACCTAGTGAGATATACATGGAGGAGGTTTAATATCCTGACCTAGTGAGATAAACATGGAGGTTTAATATCCTGACCTGGTGAGATATACATGGAGGTTTAATATCCTGACCTAGTGAGATATACATGGAGGAAGTTTAATATCCTGACCTAGTGAGATATACACGGAGGAGATTTAATATCCTGACCTGGTGAGATATACATGGAGGTTTAATATCCTGACCTAGTGAGATATACATGGAGGAGGTTTAATATCCTGACCTAGTGAGATATACATGGAGGTTTAATATCCTGACCTGGTGAGATATACATGGAGGAGGTTTAATATCCTGAGCTAGTGAGATATACATGGAGGAGGTTTAATATCCTGACCTAGTGAGATATACATGGAGGAGGTTTAATATCCTGACCTAGTGAGATATACATGGAGGTTTAATATCCTGACCTGGTGAGATATACATGGAGGAGGTTTAATATCCTGACCTAGTGAGATATACATGGAGGATTTTAATATCATGAGCTAGTGAGATATACATGGAGGAGGTTTAATATCCTGACCTAGTGAGATATACATGGAGGAGGTTTAATATCCTGACCTGGTGAGATATATACATGGAGGAGGTTTAATATCATGACCTAGTGAGATATACATGGAGGAGGTTTAATATCCTGACCTAGTGAGATATACATGGAGGTTTAATATCCTGACCTGGTGAGATATACATGGAGGAGGTTTAATATCCTGACCTAGTGAGATATACATGGAGGATTTTAATATCATGAGCTAGTGAGATATACATGGAGGAGGTTTAATATCCTGACCTAGTGAGATATACATGGAGGAGGTTTAATATCCTGACCTGGTGAGATATATACATGGAGGAGGTTTAATATCATGACCTAGTGAGATATACATGGAGGAGGTTTAATATCCTGACCTAGTGAGATATACATGGAGGTTTAATATCCTGACCTAGTGAGATATACATGGAGGAGGTTTAATATCCTGACCTAGTGAGATAAACATGGAGGTTTAATATCCTGACCTGGTGAGATATACATGGAGGTTTAATATCCTGACCTAGTGAGATATACATGGAGGAGGTTTAATATCCTGACCTGGTGAGATACACATGGAGGAGGTTTAATATCCTGACCTAGTGAGATAAACATGGAGGTTTAATATCCTGACCTGGTGAGATATACATGGATGTTTAATATCCTGACCTAGTGAGATATACATGGAGGAGGTGTAATATCCTGACCTGGTGAGATACACATGGAGGAGGTTTAATATCCTGACCTGGTGAGATATACATGGAGGAGGTTTAATATCCTGACCTAGTGAGATATACATGGAGGAGGTTTAAAATCCTGACCTAGTGAGATAAACATGGAGGTTTAATATCCTGACCTGGTGAGATATACATGGAGGTTTAATCTCCTGACCTAGTGAGATATACATGGAGGAAGTTTACTATCCTGACCAAGTGAGATATACATGGAGGAGGTTTAATATCCTGACCTAGTGAGATATACATGGAGGAGGTTTAATATCCTGACCTAGTGAGATATACATGGAGTAGGTTTAATATCCTGACCTGGTGAGATATACATGGAGGAGGTTTCATATCCTGACCTAGTGAGATATACATGGAGGAGGTTTACTATCCTGACCTAGTGAGATATACATGGAGGAGGTTTAATATCCTGACCTAGTGAGATATACATGGAGGATTTTAATTTCATGAGCTAGTGAGATACACATGGAGGAGGTTTAATATCCTGACCTGGTGAGATATACATGGAGGAGGTTTAATATCCTGACCTAGTGAGATATACATGGAGGAGGTTTAATATCCTGACCTGGTGAGATATACATGGAGGTTTAATATCCTGACCTAGTGAGATATACATGGAGTAGGTTTAATATCCTGACCTGGTGAGATATACATGGAGGAGGTTTAATATCCTGACCTAGTGAGATATACATGGAGGAGGTTTAATATCCTGACCTGGTGAGATATACATGGAGGTTTAATATCCTGACCTAGTGAGATATACATGGAGGAGGTTTAATATCCTGACCTAGTGAGATATACATGGAGGAGGTTTAATATCCTGACCTAGTGAGATATACATGGAGGAGGTTTAATATCCTGACCTAGTGAGATATACATGGAGGAGGTTTAATATCCTGACCTAGTGAGATATACATGGAGGTTTAATATCCTGACCGAGTGAGATATACATGGAGGAGGTTTAATATCCTGACCTAGTGAGATAAACATGGAGGTTTAATATCCTGACCTGGTGAGATATACATGGAGGTTTAATATCCTGACCTAGTGAGATATACATGGAGGAGGTTTAATATCCTGACCTGGTGAGATACACATGGAGGAGGTTTAATATCCTGACCTAGTGAGATAAACATGGAGGTTTAATATCCTGACCTGGTGAGATATACATGGATGTTTAATATCCTGACCTAGTGAGATATACATGGAGGAGGTGTAATATCCTGACCTGGTGAGATACACATGGAGGAGGTTTAATATCCTGACCTGGTGAGATATACATGGAGGAGGTTTAATATCCTGACCTAGTGAGATATACATGGAGGAGGTTTAAAATCCTGACCTAGTGAGATAAACATGGAGGTTTAATATCCTGACCTGGTGAGATATACATGGAGGTTTAATCTCCTGACCTAGTGAGATATACATGGAGGAGGTTTAATATCCTGACCAAGTGAGATATACATGGAGGAGGTTTAATATCCTGACCTAGTGAGATATACATGGAGGAGGTTTAATATCCTGACCTAGTGAGATATACATGGAGTAGGTTTAATATCCTGACCTGGTGAGATATACATGGAGGAGGTTTCATATCCTGACCTAGTGAGATATACATGGAGGAGGTTTACTATCCTGACCTAGTGAGATATACATGGAGGAGGTTTAATATCCTGACCTAGTGAGATATACATGGAGGATTTTAATTTCATGAGCTAGTGAGATACACATGGAGGAGGTTTAATATCCTGACCTGGTGAGATATACATGGAGGAGGTTTAATATCCTGACCTAGTGAGATATACATGGAGGAGGTTTAATATCCTGACCTGGTGAGATATACATGGAGGTTTAATATCCTGACCTGGTGAGATATACATGGAGGAGGTTTAATATCCTGACCTAGTGAGATATACATGGAGGAGGTTTAATATCCTGACCTAGTGAGATATACATGGAGGAGGTTTAATATCCTGACCTAGTGAGATATACATGGAGGATTTTAATATCATGAGCTAGTGAGATATACATGGAGGAGGTTTAATATCCTGACCTAGTGAGATATACATGGAGGAGGTTTAATATCCTGACCTGGTGAGATATACATGGAGGAGGTTTAATATCCTGACCTAGTGAGATATAAATGGAGGTTTAATATCCTGACCTAGTGAGATATACATGGAGGAGGTTTAATATCCTGACCTAGTGAGATATACATGGAGGAGGTTTAATATCCTGACCTGGTGAGATATACATGGAGGAGGTTTAATATCCTGACCTAGTGAGATATAAATGGAGGTTTAATATCCTGACCTAGTGAGATATACATGGAGGAGGTTTAATATCCTGACCTAGTGAGATAAACATGGAGGTTTAATATCCTGACCTGGTGAGATATACATGGAGGTTTAATATCCTGACCTAGTGAGATATACATGGAGGAGGTTTAATATCCTGACCTGGTGAGATACACATGGAGGAGGTTTAATATCCTGACCTAGTGAGATAAACATGGAGGTTTAATATCCTGACCTGGTGAGATATACATGGATGTTTAATATCCTGACCTAGTGAGATATACATGGAGGAGGTGTAATATCCTGACCTGGTGAGATATACATGGAGGAGGTTTAATCTCCTGACCTAGTGAGATATACATGGAGGAAGTTTAATATCCTGACCAAGTGAGATATACATGGAGGAGGTTTAATATCCTGACCTAGTGAGATATACATGGAGTAGGTTTAATATCCTGACCTGGTGAGATATACATGGAGGAGGTTTCATATCCTGACCTAGTGAGATATACATGGAGGAGGTTTACTATCCTGACCTAGTGAGATATACATGGAGGAGGTTTAATATCCTGACCTAGTGAGATATACATGGAGGATTTTAATTTCATGAGCTAGTGAGATACACATGGAGGAGGTTTAATATCCTGACCTGGTGAGATATACATGGAGGAGGTTTAATATCCTGACCTAGTGAGATATACATGGAGGAGGTTTAATATCCTGACCTGGTGAGATATACATGGAGGTTTAATATCCTGACCTGGTGAGATACACATGGAGGAGGTTTACTATCCTGACCTAGTGAGATATACATGGAGGTTTAATACCCTGACCTAGTGAGATATACATGGAGGAGGTTTAATATCCTGACCTAGTGAGATATACATGGAGTAGGTTTAATATCCTGACCTGGTGAGATATACATGGAGGAGGTTTAATATCCTGACCTAGTGAGATATACATGGAGGAGGTTTAATATCCTGACCTAGTGAGATATACATGGAGGAGGTTTAATATCCTGACCTAGTGAGATATACATGGAGGATTTTAATATCATGAGCTAGTGAGATATACATGGAGGAGGTTTAATATCCTGACCTAGTGAGATATACATGGAGGAGGTTTAATATCCTGACCTGGTGAGATATACATGGAGGAGGTTTAATATCCTGACCTAGTGAGATATAAATGGAGGTTTAATATCCTGACCTAGTGAGATATACATGGAGGTTTAATATCCTGACATGGTGAGATATACATGGAGGAGGTTTAATATCCTGACCTAGTGAGATATACATGGAGGAGGTTTAATATCCTGACCTAGTGAGATATACATGGAGGAAGTTTAATATCCAGACCTAGTGAGATATACATGGAGGAGGTTTAATTTCCTGACCTAGTGAGATATACATGGAGGTTTAATATCCTGACATGGTGAGATATACATGGAGGAGGTTTAATATCCTGACCTAGTGAGATATACATGGAGGAGGTTTAATATCCTGACCTAGTGAGATATACATGGAGGAGGTTTAATATCCTGACCTAGTGAGATATACATGGAGGAGGTTTAATATCCTGAGCTAGTGAGATATACATGGAGGAGGTTTAATATCCTGACCTATTGAGATATACATGGAGGAGGTTTAATATCCTGACCTAGTGAGATATACATGGAGGTTTAATATCCTGACCTGGTGAGATATACATGGAGGAGGTTTAATATCCTGACCTAGTGAGATACACATGGAGGAGGTTTAATATCCTGACCTAGTGAGATATACATGGAGGAGGTTTAATATCCTGAGCTAGTGAGATATACATGGAGGAGGTTTAATATCCTGACCTATTGAGATATACATGGAGGAGGTTTAATATCCTGACCTAGTGAGATATACATGGAGGTTTAATATCCTGACCTAGTGAGATAAACATGGAGGTTTAATATCCTGACCTGGTGAGATATACATGGAGGTTTAATATCCTGACCTAGTGAGATATACATGGAGGAGGTTTAATATCCTGACCTGGTGAGATATACATGGAGGAGGTTTAATATCCTGACCCAGTGAGATATACATGGAGGAGGTTTAATATCCTGACCTGGTGAGATATACATGGAGGAGGTTTAATATCCTGACCTAGTGAGATATACATGGAGGTTTAATATCCTGACCTAGTGAGATATACATGGAGGAGGTTTAATATCCTCTCCTAGTGAGATATACATGGAGGAGGTTTAATATCCTGACCTAGTGAGATATACATGGAGGAGGTTTAATATCCTCTCCTAGTGAGATATACATGGAGGAGGTTTAATATCCTGACCTGGTGAGATATACATGGAGGAGGTTTAATATCCTGACCTAGTGAGATAAACATGGAGGTTTAATATCCTGACCTGGTGAGATATACATGGAGGAGGTTTAATATCCTCTCCTAGTGAGATATACATGGAGGAGGTTTAATATCCTGACCTAGTGAGATATACATGGAGGAGGTTTAATACCCTAACCTAGTGAGATATACATGGAGGAGGCTCAATCAAGCTATTCGTCTCGACTACTGTCTTATGTCATTCATTCTTGTGTCACCAAAAGTTTTAAAAAGTGTTGCTAGGGGACAGAACACAGCCGGACCATCAAATAAAAATACATGTCCTTTACTCTTTCGGAATTTCCACGTGGGCGAGGATGTTGGAAATTTAATCAAAGCCTATTGGATAACATCTTGTTTTTAACCAGGACAGAATCATTTATAACTGACTTTTTTCAGACATAACATAGGTACAGCAAATCCTCTTATTGTATGGGACACTGTTAAATGTGCCTTCAGAGGCCACGCAATTCAACACTCGTCTTTAAAACAACAGCAATTTAGGTCAAAAAGATTTGATATCAACAAAGGAAATAGAGGGACTAACAGAACAAATAACAATAAACACTGTACCATAGAGGCCCATAATACGGTAGAAGAAAAACAAAAAGAAATGGATATCAGTTATCAAGGTAAGACCCAAGAGGAGACTGTGTGAAGTAACAATGTTTATTGTAACAACGGGGGCAGGCAAACGACAGGTCCAAAGCAGGCAGGGGTCGATAAACCAGAGTAGAAGCAAAGGTACATGACGGCAGGCAGGCTCAGGGGGGCTCAGGGACAGGCAGAGTGGTCAGGCGGGCGAGAACAGGGTCAGAGAACAGGAGGACGAGAAAAGGCTGGGAAAAGACAGGAGTTGACGGGACGAAACGCTGGTCAGCTTGACAAACAAGACGAACTGGCAACAGACAGACAGAAAACACAGGTATAAATACCCAGGGGATAATGAGGAAGATGGGCGACACCTGGAGGGGTTGGAGACAACCACGAGGACAGGTGAAACAGATCAGGGCTTTACACAGGATGACCTTATTTCAAGAAAGATCAAGTGTTATACAGTCACAGATTATCACAGATTACAGATAGATAGTCACAGATTATATTATATTATAAGACATAGAGCGAACTGGATAGTATATGGGGGGGGAGAGAAATGCACCAAATTATTTCATATTTTATCTTCAACATAGAAATAATACCAAAAATGGTTTATGCAACAAATGAGAGTGTCACCCATGACTCAACAAACTGTCTTTTTTAAAGAGGAAGCACAGTACTTTATTAAGTATACAGTATGTTTATTTTCCGTTTCCTGTATCGCCACTAACCAAAGTCAATTTTAAGGATATTTTTTCCAACAGTTCTTAGGGAGTTACCACATACAGTTGAAGTCAGAAGTTTACATACACCTTAGCCAAATACATTTAAACTCAGTTTTACACAATTACTGACATTTAATCCAAATAAAAAAAATCCCTGTCTGTTACGCCCTGACCTGAGATATCTCTGTTTTCTTTATATTTTGGTAAGGTCAGGGTATGACTAGGGTGGATTCGTTAGTTTTTATTGTCTAGGGTTTTTGTACATCTAGGGGTTTTGTAGGTCTAGGTATTTGTATGTTTATGGTGGCCTGATATGGTTCCCAATCGGAGGCAGCTGTTTATCGTTGTCTCTGATTGGGGATCATATTTAGGTAGACATTTCCCTTGTTCTATAGTTAGTTGCCTGTCTGCACTATTCATATAGCTTCACGGTTAGTTTAGTTATTTTGTTACTTTGTTTCATTCTTTAAATAAAGAAGAATGTACACATACCACGCTGCACCTTGGTCTCATTCGTATGACGAACGTGACAAAGTCTTAGATCAGTTAGGATCACCACTTTGTTTTAAGAATGTGAAATGTCAGAATAGTAGTAGAGAGAATGATTTATTTCAGCTTTTATTTTTTTCATCACATTCCCAGTGGGTCAGAAGTTTACATACACTCAATTCGTATTTGTTAGCATTGCCTTTAAATTGTTAACTTAGGTCAAATGTTTCAGTAGCCTTCCACAAAATTTTCCCACAATATATTGGGTGAGTTTTGGCATATTCCTCCTGACAGAGCTGGTGTAACTGAGTCAGGTTTGTAGGCCTCCTTGCTCGCACACACTTTTTCAGTTCTGCCCACAGATTTTCTATGGGATTGAGGTCAGGGTGTTGTGATGGCCACTCCAATACATTGACTTTGTTGTCCTTAAGCCATTTTGTCACAACTTTGGAAGTATGCTTGGGGTCATTGTCCATTTGGAAGACCCATTTGCGACCAAGCTTTAACTTCCTGACTGATGTCTTGAGATGTTGCTTCAATATATCCACATGATTTTCCTCCCTCATTATTTTGTGAAGTGCACCAGTCCCTCCTGCAGCAAAGCACCCCCACAACATGACGCTGCCACCCCCACAACATGATGCTGCCACCCCCACAACATGATGCTGCCACCCCCACAACATGACGCTGCCACCCCCACAACATGATGCTGCCACCCCCACAACATGATGCTGCCACCCCCACAACATGACGCTGCCACCCCCACAACATGATGCTGCCACCCCCACAACATGATGCTGCCACCTCCACAACATGATGCTGCCACCCCCACAACATGATGCTGCCACCCCCACAACATGACGCTGCCACCTCCACAACATGATGCTGCCACCTCCACAACATGATGCTGCCACCCCCACAACATGATGCTGCCACCTCCACAACATGATGCTGCCACCCCCACAACATGATGCTGCCACCTCCACAACATGATGCTGCCACCCCCACAACATGACGCTGCCACCTCCACAACATGACGCTGCCACCTCCACAACATGATGCTGCCACCCCCACAACATGATGCTGCCACCCCCACAACATGATGCTGCCACCCCCACAACATGATGCTGCCACCCCCACAACATGACGCTGCCACCTCCACAACATGACGCTGCCACCTCCACAACATGATGCTGCCACCCCCACAACATGATGCTGCCACCCCCACAACATGATGCTGCCACCCCCACAACATGACGCTGCCACCCCCGTGCTTCACGGTTGGTATGGTGTTCTTCGGCTTGCAAGCCTCCCCCTTTTTCCTCCATGGTGGTCAATATGGCCAAACAGTTCTATTTTTGTTTCATCAGACCAGAGGACATTTCTCCAAAAAGTACGATCTTTGTCCCCATTTGCAGTTGCAAAGCGTAGTCTGGCTTTTTTTATGGTGGTTTTGTAGCAGTGGCTTCTTCCTTGCTGAGCGGGTTATGGTTTCAGGTTATGTCGATATAGGACTTGTTTTACTGTGGTTATAGATACTTTTGTAACTGTTTCCTCCAGCATCTTCACACTGAGTTTGAAGCTTTGAAGGTAGTTCTTGAAATACATTAACAGGTACACCTCCAATTGACTCAAATAATGTAAAATAGCCTATCAGAAGCTTCAACAGCCATGACATCATTTTCTGGAATGTTCCAAGCTGTTTAAAGGCACAGTCAACTTAGTGCATGTAAACTTCTGACCCACTGGAAATGTGATACAGAAAAATGTAAGTTAAATAATCTGTCTGTATACAATTGTTGGAATAATGACTTGTGTCATACACAAAGTAGATGTCCTAACTGACTTGATAAAACTGTAGTTTGATTGTGGTGGCCAGGTCGTCTGATGCAGCACCTTCTTGGTCAAATAGCCCTTACACAGCCTGGAGGTGTGGTTTGGCCATTGAAAAACAAATTTTAGTCCCACTAAGTACAAACCAGCCTTGTCTCAGGATGGTAAGTTGGTGGTTGAAGATATCCCGCTAGTGGTGTGGGGGCTGTGCTTTGGCAAAGTGGGTGGGGTTATATCCTTCCTGTTTGGCCATGTCCGGGGGTGTCCTCGGATGGGGCCACAGTGTCTCCTGACCCCTCCTTTCTCAGCCTCCAGTATTTATGCTGCAGTAGTTTATGTGTCAGTTAGGGTCAGTTTGTTATATCTGGAGTACTTCTCCTGTCCTATTCGGTGTCCTGTGTGAATCTAAGTGTGCGTTCTCTAATTCTCTCCTTCTCTCTTTCTTTCTCTCTCTCGGAGGACCTGAGCCCTAGGACCATGCCCCAGGACTACCTGACATGATGACTCCTTGCTGTCCCCAGTCCACCTGGCCGTGCTGCTGCTCCAGTTTCAACTGACCTGAGCCCTAGGACCATGCCCCAGGACTACCTGACATGATGACTCCTTGCTGTTCCCAGTCCACCTGACCGTGCTGCTGCTCCAGTTTCAACTGTTCTGCCTTATTATTATTCGACCATGAACATTTGAACATCTTGGCCATATTCTGTTATAATCTCCACCCGGCACAGCCAGAAGAGGACTGGCCACCCCACATAGCCTGGTTCCTCTCTAGGTTTCTTCCTAGGTTTTGGCCTTTCTAGGGAGTTTTTCCTAGCCACCGTGCTTCTACACCTGCATTGCTTGCTTGTTTGGGGTTTTAGGCTGGGTTTCTGTACAGCACTTTGAGATATCAGCTGATGTACGAAGGGCTATATAAATAAATTTGATTTGATTTTGATTTGATTTATTGGCGTATCGCTGCAGAATGCTGTGGTAGTCATGCTGGTTTAGTGTGTCTTGAAATCTAAATAAATCCCCAACAGTGTCACTAGCAAAGGACCCCCACACATCACACCACCTCCTGCTCCATTTTTCACGCTGGGAACCACACGTGGAGAACATCCGTTCACCGACTCTGCGTCTCACAAGGACACGGCGGTTGGAACCAGAAATCTCAAATTTGAACTCATCAGATCAAATAATAGATTTTCACCGGTCTAATGTCGTGTTTCTTGGCCCGAGCCTCTTCTTCTTACCGATGTCTTTTAGCAGTGGTTTCTTCGTAGCAATTTGACCATGAAGGCCTGATTCACGCAGTCTCCTCTGAACAGTTGATGCTGAGATGTGTCTGTCACTTGAACTCTGTGAAACTCTGTGAAATGTTTATTTTGGGCTGCAATCTGACGTGCAGTTAAATGTATTTTGGGGGAAGACATTTTCAATGTACCAATTCCATGTTTTATGAAATGATACAAATAACGACGCCTGATTCAAAACTTTGAATTTTTTTATTTATTTTTTTACTTAACAATTATTTTCCTTAAAACTTCTTAAAGCATTGTTGTTTAAGGGCTTGTCAGTAGTAAGGTTGATTTCGGTGCATGTGACAAATACAAGCAAGCCAGAACAGCACCTTGGCATAGATTCTAGAAGTGTCTGGAACTCTCTATTGGAGGGATGTGACTGAGAAATTCCATTAATTTCTTGATGGTGGTGGAATTCGCCGTCTCCAGAATCTCCCATAAGTGTTGAATTGGGTTGAGATCTGGTGATCTGAGACGACCATGGTATATAGTTTACATCATTTTCATGCTCATCAAACCATTCAGTGACCACTCGTGCCCTGTGGATGGGGGCGTTATCGTTGTATGGGTGTATAGTCATGGTAACCAAAAAACAATGGTCAAATATAGATGACCATAAGCAGGAACGCATGTTAATTGCTTGATTAACTCGGCATCCACACCTGTGTGGAAGCGCCTGCTTTCAATACACTTCGTATCCCTCTTTCACTTGTTATGAGAGGAGGCCGACTGAAGAGCAAACAGAGAGGAATCAAGAAGCCAATGTTTAGCATTGGACGTCATTGACAGGTGCTTGAGTGAGTCAACCTTGAGCACGGAGACTCATGTTTCTGACGTGTGATCACAATCACACACACACACACACACACACACACACACACACACACACACACACAAAATCCCCTTGATCAGTGAGGGCCTCTGTCAATGGATTAAGATCTAGACATGAACACTGAGGCAACAGACAGACAGACGACTGTTGCCGAGAGCCGAGGTCCAACCATGAATGAAATAAGGATGAGAGCCACTTGAGACAGAGCTTGATTAGATGTGGATAGATGGGGGTCTCAGCTCTGCAACTTTATAAAGCATGAACTAATATTCTCCTTAGATGGAATATATAAATAACCAGGATACATCTTCAAGCGTGTGTGTGTGTGTGTGTGTGTGTGTGTGTGTGTGTGTGTGTGTGTGTGTGTGTGTGTGTGTGTGTGTGTGTGTGTGTGTGTGTGTGTGTGTGAGAGAGAGAGAGAATGAGTTAGAGAAAGAAAGAGAGAGGAGAGGAAGTGAGAGAGAGAGAGAGAGAGAGAGAGAGAGAGACAGACAGACAGACAGACAGAGACAGAGAGACAGACAGAGACAGAGAGACAGACAGACAGACAGACAGACAGACAGAGAGAGAGAGAGAGAGAGAGATACAAAAATGTCTGCAGACACCCAGTCACAGGTGTATAAACAGTCAGATAACAGATTAGGCATGAACCTGAAGATCTGACCTTGTTTTCATCTTCGTTCATCTCTTAGATACCATAAATTGCCCCTTTAACGTATCAGAAACCCACAGCCAAGGAATGATTATTTCAATAGATTATTTCGTCAGGGTAAGTGACAGATTTCCAAAACAGGGTTTGGGTCAGCCTACCCGGCTCCACTAGGCTCCCCTCTTACCCCTCACCTCCCTTCACCCCTCCCCGTACCCAATTCCTCTGGACTCCCTTCACCCCATCCCTCCCCTCTCCGTACCCCTCTAGGCACGGTCAGCCGCCTCAGATGTCCTCAGCTGCTTTGATGATAACAGACATGGACAGGCCAGTAAAGTAATGACTATCAGGTTTGGCTCTGACACGGCACAATGAGTTTGTGGCACAGTCAGTGACATGCCAAAATGCACAGTCAGTTTGTCACTCCACTCTATGTAATGTTTCGCTCTGAAGTGTTGGCATTGATAAAATTCAGTCCCATTTAAAAACAGAGGCTCTCAGAGAGAAACACACACCACAGTCCACGGTCTACTAATATCTAGGTCTAATAGATAGACATGTCTGTGGTATAGGCCTAATGATATGATGCCTTTGAAATCTAGCATTTTATTACGATGGGGAGTGTGTGTGTGTGTGTGTGTGTGTGTGTGTGTGTGTGTGTGTGTGTGTGTGTGTGTGTGTGTGTGTGTGTGTGTGTGTGTGTGTGTGGGCAGCGCCATGAATATTCCCCCCAAAATAGCAATGGTGAAGACTCACCTCCACCGCCTCCCAGAAGACTGGAGTTAGCTGAAAAACAAAGAGAAAACAACAACATAAAAATCCGTCATCAAACAAACACAATCACACCGAACTGTCAGACTAGAGCTGTGTTGGAATACCCCTTCTAACACACTGTATACTGCATACTTAATGAGTACCCATTCTAACACACTGTATACTGCATACTTATTAATGAGTACCCATTCTAACACACTGTATACTGCATACTTATTAATGAGTACCCATTCTAACACACTGTATACTACATACTTAATGAGTACCCATTCTAACACACTGTATACTACATACTTATTATTGAGTACCCATTCTAACACACTGTATACTGCATACTTAATGAGTACCCATACTAACACACTGTATACTGCATACTTATTAATGAGTACCCATTCTAACACACTGTATACTACATACTTAATGAGTACCCATTCTAACACACTTTATACTACATACTTAATGAGTACCCATTCTAACACACTGTATACTGCATACTTAATGAGTACCCATCCTAACACACTGTATAATACGTACTTAATGAGTACCCATACTAACACACTGTATACTACATACTTAATGAGTACCCATACTAACACACTGTAAACTGCATACTTAATGAGTACCCATTCTAACATACTGTATACTACATACTTAATGAGTACCCATTCTAACATACTGTATACTACATACTTAATGAGTACCCATCCTAACACACTGTATACTACATACTTAATGAGTACCCATTCTAACACACTGTAAACTGCATACTTAATGAGTACCCATTCTAACACACTGTATAATACGTACTTAATGAGTACCCATACTAACACACTGTATACTACATACTTAATGAGTACCCATACTAACACACTGTAAACTGCATACTTAATGAGTACCCATTCTAACATACTGTATACTACATACTTAATGAGTACCCATTCTAACATACTGTATACTACATACTTAATGAGTACCCATTCTAACACACTGTATACTGCATACTTAATGAGTACCCATCCTAACACACTGTATACTACATACTTAATGAGTACCCATTCTAACACACTGTAAACTGCATACTTAATGAGTACCCATTCTAACACACTGTATAATACGTACTTAATGAGCACCCTAGCCCAGCCTCGCCCTAGCCCAGCCTCGCCCTAGGCCAGCCTCACCCTAGCCCAGCCTCACCCTAACCCAGCCTTACCCAAGCCCAGCCTCGCCCTAGCCCAGCCTCACCCTAACCCAGCCTTGCCCTAGCCCAGCCTCGCCCTAGCCCAGCCTCGCCCTAGCCCAGCCTCACCCTAGCCCAGCCTCCCCCTAGCCCAGCCTCACCCTAGCCCAGCCCCACCCTAGCCCAGCCTCAGCCCAGTCTTGGGCAGCTCAACCCCTAGACAGAGCAGACAGTGTATTAGTGTACTTCATAATTAATACCACACTATTAAATATGCATTATGGGCTGCCCATAAGTATGGCTTTTTGTTTATATTTTTCACTCAAGATAATTGAAGCCCTTTGTATATGCTTGTCATATTGAATAAGGTGTATAGGTCTATAGCCAAACACAACGCTGCTATGTTGTGTCTAGTACCAAGAAAAGTATCTGTGGCCTGTGCTATACTTGATATGTGGTGCACTGAAACTCTTTTTTTGTGGGGGGGCGGGGATTTGTACCTATAATGTTTAACTCCCATCTGGTGCTCCACACTGTGTGACTGTGTGATTTTGTGTGTGAGACTAGTGTGTGTGTGTGTGAGACTAGTGTGTGTGTGTGTGTGTGTGAGTGAGACTAGTGTGTGTGTGTGTGTGTGTGTGTGTGTGTGTGTGTGTGTGTGTGTGTGTGTGTGTGTGTGTGACTAGTGTGTGTGTGTGTGAGTGTGTGTGTGTGTGTGTGTGTTTGTGTGTGTGTGACTAGTGTGTGTGTGTGTGTGTGTGTGTGTGTGTGTGTGTGTGTGTGTGTGTGTGTGTGTGTGTGTGTGTGTGTGTGTGTGTGTGTGTGTGTGTGTGTGTGTGTGTGTGTGAGTGAGACTAGTGTGTGTGTGTGTGTTTGTGTGTGTGTGTGTGTGTGTGTGTGTGTGTGTGTGTGTGTGTGAGTGTGTGAGTGATACACTGTGAGAGAGTAGTTAGCTTTACTATTTTTATTTTGTCAGCACCTGTTCCCCTTCTGCTTCCTTATACACCTGCTGCAAACTGTGTACGTGACCAATACAATTTGATTTTGAAGAGAGATTGTAAAAAAAATAAAAAAAATAAAAACACGAGTCCACGTCCATTTTGGGATTCGAATGTCTCCCTCGATATTTGTCTGTCGCCGAGGGTTTGGTTGGTCTGGTTCTCTCCCAATGTGAACCTAACTGATATTCTGTGTGCGCCAAAAAGGGATGGTTTTCAGATACTTCTTCTTTTTGGTCACCTGTGAGAGTAAATGTCACTGTGGTTAATCTGTTCTGCCGTATTGTCATCGGTATGTTAAAGAGATGACATCTGTTATAGACAGGAGTATGTGTTCCTTAGAGTGCCTATGCATATCCTAAAGTTGGGAGTTACCACATTGTTATAACAGTTTAGATCATAATGTTATTAGATGTATATTAAACTATACAGTATAAATATTATTGAAGGGAAAGTAACATTTATTCTCACGGGTGGCCAAAAATAACTATGTGAAAGATGACTTTCCACAGTTAGAAAGTTAAGATGAAAATGGATTTAAAAAAAAATCTCTGTCTGATAATCACACTCTAATATTTATTATTTTCCCTATTGGGCATTGTGAACAATTAATGAAATATTTTTCCAGCCCAATTTTGTGAAAGCACCGAAGCATTCAGAAAGCATCGGTTGCCCATCACTAGTTATTATATCAACAATGGAATGGGTACATGAGGAACTCATTCTCTCGGGGATAAGACTCATTAAAGATACAAAAGTGTCAGTACTCAACCTTAGCATCTGATGACAGTACAACAAAACAGATAAACAGGAATGACCTTTACTTTCACGGGTGACCCAAAAAAATATGATATAACAGCCACACCCCTTCCAGTTTTCAAAGAAAATAACCTAACGTGTGTTCTGTCCACTATTTACCCAGCACTGGGTTGATTTTAACCCAGCATTGTTTAGAGTGTAGTCCAAGTCCTAGCATTTATATAAGAGTCCTCACTTCTTCTATTATCCTCTCATGTGGCATTCTATGCCAGTCATCTGTACTGGTTTTCGAGTCGCCACTCTATCCTCTCCAGTGGTGTCATCCCTGAGCTATTAAAGCTCCAGGGTGTAATTATGGAGATCCACACCTAAGGGGCTGACTTCATTTACACACACACACACACTTGCAAGCACACCGACACACAGACACACACACACACACACACACACACACACACACACACACACACACACACACACACACACACACACACACAGACAAACACAGACAAACACACACACACACGCACACACACACACAGACACACAGACACACACACACACACACCAGTGGAGGCTGCAGAGGGGAGGACGGCTCATAATAATGTCTGAAACGGAGTAAATGGAATGGTATCAAACACATGGAAACCATGGAAACCACATGTTTGATGTGTTTGATACCATTCCACCTATTCCACTCACAGCCATTACCATGAGCCTGTCCTCCCCAATTAAGGTGCCACCAACCTCCTGTGGTACACACGTGCACACACACACACACACCTTTGAGGAGGTGCATTACTCCATCACGGAGCAAACCTCAGGATGCTAATCAATGTGACAGAATTTCTGCTCTCACACACTGAGAGCTGTCCAAAAGGGTTGAGGACAGATGCTCCCTAACCACACGAGAGAGAGAGAGAGAGAGAGAGGGAGAGGGAGAGAGAGAGGGGGAGAGGGGGAGCAAGGAATATAGAGATTTGGAGAGAAATAGGAAGAGAGAGCGAGATCGAGAGAGTAAGAATGAGAGAGAGAGAGAGAGAGAGAGACACACACACCCTCTGGGAAACAGAGTGATCAGTAGCCGTCTCCTCTCAGTGGAGACTGTGTGGTAAATGTTCACACTCAAAGGTAGACGGGGGAAAACAGTGTCTTTCCTTCCCTCCCTCCCTTCCTTCATGATGTGAATCTCTGAGAGCTTTGTCTCCTTTTTTAAATTTAATTCTTATTTTAAACACTGCGCTTCTATATTTGCGCACACAGAATATGAGTTTCAGTTCACAGTGGGAGCCACCCATCCAGTCTTCTTGTCTGATCCAGTGGATCATAGCTCAATAACCCAGCATCAATAACCCAGCACCAATAACCCAGCATCAATAACCCAGCATCAATAACACAGCACCCAGCATCAATGACCCAGCATCAATAACCCAGCATCAATAACCCAGCATCAATAACCCAGCACCCAGCATCAAAACCCAGCATCAATAACCCAGCATCAATAACCCATCATCAATAACCCAGCATCAATAACCCAGCACCAGCATCATTAACCCAGCATCAATAACCCAGCATCGATAACCCAACATCGACAACCCAGCATTGATAACCCAACATCAATAATCCAGCATCAATAACCCAGCATCAATAACCCAGCATCGATAACCCAGCATCAATAACCCAGCACCAGCATCAATAACCCAGCATCGATAACCCAACATCAATAACCCAACATCGATAACCCAGCATCGATAACCCAACATCAATAACCCAGCATCGATAACCCAGCATCAATAACCCAGCACCAGCATCAATAACCCAGCATCGATAACCCAACATCAGTAACCCAACATCAATAACCCAGCATAAATAACCCAGCATCAATAACCCAGCATCAATAACACAGCATCAATAACCCAGCATCAATAACACAGCACCCAGCATCAATAACCCAGCATTGATAACCCAACATCAATAACCCAACATCAATAACCCAGCATCAATAACCCAGCATCAATAACCCAGCATCAATAACCCAGCATCGATAACCCAGCATCAATAACCCAGCATCGATAACCCAGCATCAATAACCCAGCATCAATAACCCAGCATCAATAACCTAGCATCGATAATGCAGCATCAATAACCCAGCATCAATAACCCAACAACTCAACTAAGTGACCCAACTGACTGGGTCAAAATAACCATTAGAGTGTTCTGTCCAACATTTACTGAAATTAGGTTTTTAACCCAGCAATGTTTTGGACTGTAGGGTCTGCCTGTCTGTCTGCACATCGGTCTTTCTCTGTCTGCCTAACTGTCTGTCTATTTGCCCCTGTCTGTCAACATGAACACTCAGCCTCCAGCCTACCCAGACAGACAATATAACATAAAAACTCAGCCTCCAGCCTACACAGACAGACAATATAACATGAAAACTCAGCCTCCAGCCTACCCAGACAGACAATATAACATGACAACTCAGCCTCCAGCCTACCCAGACAGACGATATAACATAAAAACTCAGCCTCCAGCCTACCCAGACAGACAATATAACATGACAACTCAGCCTCCAGCCTACCCAGACAGACGATATAACATAAAAACTCAGCCTCCAGCCTACCCAGACAGACAATACAACATGACAACTCAGCCTCCAGCCTACCCAGACAGACAATACAACATAAAAACTCTCCAACTCTCTTTTATTTTCTGCTTCACCAGATATTAGCAGTGGAGTCATAAAAACAGGTGTGGGTCATACATTATAGAGCTTTGTGTGGGTAGAGTAGCAAACCTGGGTTCAATTGGTATTTGCAATCTTACAATCTAGCCAGGTGCATGGGGACTTTTCTAATTGGTCACGTGGCAACAGGTAAGCTCAATTAAGCACGGCCGACGATTACACCTGAAATGGTCTTTGAACGTGGTCTAACGGGGAGAGGAGAAGAGGGCAGTGGGGTGTTGCTCAGGGGGTTGAAGCCTCCAGCAATGTTGTTGCATCAGCTCGACGATCGGTCACTCAGTCAAAAGCTTGATTTGAGTCTGACGCAAATATTTTAAAACCTACCAATGCTAATTATATATGCGATGCCATGATAAACAGACTATCCCAGAATCTCTGAATCTTAAACAGGGACAACAAAGGGCTCTGAAGCTGACTGGCTAATAGCACAGTGGAGAGTGTGAACTAGTGTGAACCTATTCCCTATATAGTACACTACTTTAGACTAGGGCCATGTGGCACCCTATTCCCTATATAGTACACTACTTTAGACCAGAGCCCTATGACACCCTATTGCCTATATACAGTACACTACTTTAGACCAGGGCCATATGGCACCCTATTCCCTATATATAGTACACTACTTTAGACCAGAGCCTATTGGGAATAGGGGGTCATTTGGGATGCGGTGAACGATTTGCTGTGTTTAGAGCTGATTGGTAGTCATTAGGTGACTGCAGCAGTTTGACGTGGCATCTCTGAATTCTAGTGTTCACATGATCAGCTGACTGGAAATGACTGAAATTAAATTCTCTATGAATGAATGGAGAAAATGGGAAACAGAAACACACACACACTCTCAAACACACAGGCACGTACACACAGGCAGGCACGCAGATAGGTAAGACACACACACTTTACACCCCACAAGTCTCTCTAATAAGTTCTTACAATTGTCTCTGAATGGAAGCTCCATCAGCAGAGCAGGGAGCACAATGCATTACTGGTCACTCTCACACACACACACACACACACACACACACACACACACACACACACACACACACACACACACACACACACACACACACACACACACACACACACACACACACACACACACACACACAGATAGATATGCTGTCCAGGGTTTTCAAGAACCACGTCTCATGCCTGAGAAGCACTGCGTTAAAGCAACTGTACTGTGTAATGATAAGACTTTTTCTGCTTGTATTAGCTGATGAAACACACACACACACACACACACACACTTACCAGGGAGACGGGAGGAGAGGACAGGAGATGAGAGGAGAAGAGAGGCGAGGAGAGGAGAGGAGAGGGGAAGAGAGGAGAAGAGAAGAGGAGAGGAGAGGAGAGGAGAGGAGAGGAGAGGAGAGGAGAGGAGGAGAGGAGTGGAGAGGGGAGGAGAAGAGAGAGGAGGAGAAGAGAAGAGAAGCAAAGAGAAGAGAAGAGGAGAGGAAGAGAGGAGAGAAGAGGAGTGGAGAGGGGAGGGGAGGAAAAGAGAGGGGAGGGGAGGAGAAGAGAGGGAGAAGAGAAGAGAGGGGAGGAGAGGAGAGGGGAGGAGAGGAGAGGAGAGAAGAGAAGAGGAGAGGAGAGGAAGAGAGGAGAGGAGAGGAGAGGAGTGGAGAGGGGAGGGGAGGAGAAGAGAGGGGAGGGGAGGGGAGGGGAGGGGAGGGGAGGGGAAGAGAGCAGTAGAGGGGAGGAGAGAAGAGGGAGAAGAGAGGGGAGGGGAGGGGAGGGGAGGTAAGGGGAGGGGAGGGGAGGGGAGGGGAGGGGAGGGGAGGGAGGGGAGGAGAAGAGAGGGGAGGGGAGGAGAAGAGAAGAGAGGGGAGGAGAGAAGAGGGTGAAGAGAAGAGAGGGGAGGAGAAGAGAAGAGAGGGGAGGAGAAGAGAAGAGAGGGGAGGAGAAGAGAAGAGAGATGGGAGGAGAGGAGTGGAGAGGGGAGGGGAGGAGAAGAGAGCGGAGGGGAGGAGAAGAGAGGGAGAAGAGAAGACAGGGGAGGAGAGGGGGGAAAGGAGAGGAGTGATATTTCTAATTTGTGTTACATTAAAAATCCATGTAATTTCTCCCATGTACACGATGCCTCGACCCGATAATTCTGGTGAGGTCTTTTTTGCTACGGAGGGGAGGAAGTGTTTTCAGACCAATCGGAACCCACAGTCAATCTAGAAGTGAAACATACCTTCCAAAAGACAACTACAGTACATCATATAAGAACACCGGACAGAATAATCATGACCCCTCCGTGTAATTATCTGTAACAAACGATCAATCTATACACTAATAGGTGTAGTTGATGATAGTAGGCTGGATACTGATTCATGAGTTACATATGCATTATAATGCTTAATGCCATAATCAGATATCTAATTGTGTCTTTTAGTATCTAGGTCAGTCGTCAGACATTGCACAGATAAGTACATATCCGAGGTGATGTAACAGCAGTGTCTTGATGTACGTCTGGAATTACTGTCATAAAATCCAATCCAAGACACAGTTAAGCAGATGTTTTAGATGGGTGCAGCAGTGAAATGTTTGAGTTACTAGCTCCTAACAGTTCCAGTCAAACAAATGTCAGACAAATAATCATCTAGATATATAACTGTTGTTTGACACGGTGGCATAATGATGAATCCCACTGTGCATCACCTAATCTCCATTAATTACAAAGCAACAATAGCAGGAGCCAGTCTACCCACGCTCTGGATTTGCATCCAAAATGGCACCCTATTCCTTATTTAGTGAACTAAATTCCTTACAGCTCTGGTCAAAAGTAGTGCACTATTGATGGAATAGGGTGGCATTTGAGAAACTCCTTCACTATATTGTCATAATTAGCCTGTTCTCTTTCAGCATCTGAGTTCCTTTTAATCTGACAAGGCTTTCTGCTGCGCTCCATCCGACAGCATCCGACAGCATCCAACAGCATCCGACAGCATCCTACAGCATCCTACAGCATTTGACAGCATCCTACAGCATCCGACAGCATCCAACAGCATCCTACAGCATCCTACAGCATTTGACAGCATCCTACAGCATCCGACAGCATCCAACAGTATCCTACAGCATCCGACAGCATCATGTTCTGTTATAATCTCCACCCGGCACAGCCAGAAGAGGACTGGCCACTCCACATAGCCTGGTTCCTCTCTAGGTTTCTTCCTAGGTTTTGGCCTTTCTAGGGAGTTTTTCCCAGCCACAGTGCTTCTACACCTGCATTGCTTGCTGTTTGGGGTTTTAGGCTGGGTTTCTGTACAGCACTTTGAGATATCAGCTGATGTACGAAGGGCTATACAAATAAATTTGATTTGATTTGATTAGTTAAAACCTGTTGAGTGTAGGGAGCAGTATTTTGATGTTTGGATGAAAAACGGACCCAAATTAAACTGCCTATTTCTCAGGCCCAGAAGCTAGAATATGCATATAATTGTCAGATTAGGAAAGTTTAAAGTTACTGTCAAAACATTGTCTGTGAGTATAACAGAACTGATATTGCAGGCAAAAACCTGAGGAAATTCCAACCCGGAAGTGCTGTTTTTCCTGAAAGCTCTCTGTTTCATTGCCTGCCTATGCTCCATTTAAAGGGATATCAACCAGATTCCTTTTCCTATGGCCTCCCCATGGTGTGAACAGTCTTTAGACATAGTTTCAGGCTTTTATTTTGAAAAATTAGTGAGAATGATAGCATCGCGTCAGTGGAGGGCTGGGTGCCAGCAGCGTTTTGCATGTGCAACAGCTTGGAGCAGATATTTCTCTCTCTCTCTTATTGAAGAAGATACAGTCCCGGTTGAAATATTATCGATTATATATTGTAAAAACAACCTGAGGATTGATTATAAAAAAACCTTTGACATGTTTCTACGAACTTTACATATACTATTTGGAATTTTCTTCTGCGATGTCGTGACCGCTCAATGATGTTATTTCCGGACATAACGCACCAACCAAATGGAGGTATTCTGGATATAAAAATAATCTTTATGGAACAAAAATAACATTTATTGTGTAACTGGGAGTCCCGTGAGTGCAAACATCTGAAGATTATCAAAGGTAAGCGATTTAATTTATTTATTTTCTGACTTTCGTGACCAATCTACTTGGCTGCTAGCTGTTTGTAATATTTTGTCTACTGAAAGAGATGTCCTTACATAAACGCTTGGTATGCTTTTGCCGAAAAGCTTTATTGAAATCTGACACGCCAACAAGCTAACAACAAGCTAAATTGTGTTTTGCTATATTGCACTTGTGATTTCATGAAAATTAAATATTTTTAGTAATTTAGTTTGAATTTGACACTCTGCAATTCAGTGGATGTTGACGAAAATTATCCCGCTAACGGGATGGGTACATCAAGAAGTTTTTAAGAACACATTCTTATTTACAATGACGGCCTAGGAACAGTGGGTTACAAGTACCCAGCAGAAGGACAGGTTTTTTACCTTGTCAGCTCGGGGATTTGATCTAACAACCATTTCAGTTACTAGTCCAACGCTTTAACCACTCGGCTACCCTGCCGCCACAAACAACAAACATTTTAACCTCCTCTGCTATAGTTCTGCTATTTTCACTCTTCAACAAACTAGAGTTGGATTCCTAAGGAAGTTAATAAAGTTTAAGTTTTCCTCAAAAATCTGCGAAATCCACAGCTTGATGCGTTTCTTCTTGGCGCTGACGCGATAGTATTGTAATCATATTGTCTATGGCTTCTAAGAGTTCCGAGTTCCAATTCTGCCATTGTTACATCAGAGTCACCAATACAGCATTCTGCCATTGTTACATCAGAGTCACCAAAGCAGCATTCTGCCATTGCTACATCAGAGTCATCAAAGCAGCATTCTGCCATTGTTACATCAGAGTTATCAAAGCAGCATTCTACCATTGTTACATCAGAGTCATCAAAGCAGCATTCTGCCATTGTTACATCAGAGTCATCAAAGCAGCATTCTGCCATTGTTACATCCATTTTTAACCTTCATTATAAATTATATGAACTCACTGATACATGAAGAATATAACTTAGAAATGCCTTACAATCTTAGTTTAACTATTGTACCCTAATCAGAACCTGAAAAATGAGCTTATTTTTCTCCAATGTTTGTAAACAACGTAAATGTAAAGAAATCCTATATATTTCAAGGTTAAAACTATACTTTTTTAAAATATAATGGATGGTCAGTCCTTCCATTCATAGATCTGTGTATGAATTTGAGAGTTTTTACATTTCTCCAGACCCATCGATTTTTACCGAAACGGAGGGGTGGGGAATACACTTTGGTATTGCTTCAAAAGCTGATTGGGACATTAAAGGAATGACTATCAACTGTAGTTTATTTAGGTCTTTCTGTCACACACACTCTTTTCAACACTTCTGTCACGACAATTAGAGAAAGCCTACCTACCAGCTTACACACATTCTCAAGTCGCCCTCAAATTTTTACATCAGCAAGACATATGGGCCACTTAGAACATGAAAATCAATAGTGAAGAGTGGAATTTCATCGTCTCTGACATCACATTAATGAGGGGCAATGACAAAAAAAATGTGCTTATGTGGGAAACAAAATGACCTTTCAATGCATTACCATGATTTATACTAGAAGATAAATCCATGAAGAGATTAGGCAATACCACCCTCCTCACTGACGAGATAGCCAATAGCATTCTCTATTATGGAAATAGCAGAAAGCATTTGGTCAATATTGTAATATTATTCATGTAGACCAGCTGTAAAAGAGTACCCTAACTTTCTGGTTCAGATGAAAATGGTTTTAATATCTTCAGACTTCACAGGGCCCAGTTCAATTCCTCCCTCTGCGGGTTCATATAGGATTTGGGCCAGTGACTCGTTGCATAATAAGGATTTAGCCAGTCATATTTCTGGATGAATTCCAACAGCTGCTTGGCTAATCCCTACTGCTGATCAGATCTGCTGCTGTGGCCTGGGTTCAAACAGCATTTGAAATCTTTCAAATACTTTGATCATTTCCTTTAGCCTGCCTGGAGTGACAGATGGGCGGAGATGGGAGTTTTCAGACGTATCTACTTGTTCGAGGCAAGCTCAATCAAGCACAAATAAAGTATTAGAAATGATTTCAAATACTATTTGAACACAGGCTGCTATTGTACAGTACACATGGGTCCACGTCGGGGTCTTCACAGCCCGGGAGGCCCAGCTACAGTGACCAGACAGACAGACATAGCTGAGGGCACCTTTCCCAAATGGCAACCTCTATGGGCCCTGGTCAAAAGTAGTGCACTATATAGGGAATAGGGTGCCAGTCCTGGTCACATGTAGTGCACTATATAGGGAATAGGGTGCCATCTCTGGTTAAAAGTAGTGCACTATATAGGGAATAGGGTGCCATCTCTAGTTAAAAGTAGTGCACTATATAGGGAATAGGGTGCCATCTCTAGTTAAAAGTAATGCACTATATAGGGAATAGGGTGCCATCTCTAGTTAAAAGTAGTGCACTATATAGGGAATAGGGTGCCATCTCTGGTTAAAAGTAGTGCACTATATAGGGAATAGGGTGCCATCTCTGGTTAAAAGTAGTGCACTATATAGGGAATAGGGTGCCATCTCTGGTTAAAAGTAGTGCACTATATAGGGAATATGCATGTGGCTACTTTCCTTTACCCACCAGTCCTTTACCTACCAGTCCTTTAACTACCAGTCCTTTAACTACCAGTCCTTTACCTACCAGTCCTTTACCTACCAGTCCTTTACCTACCAGTCCTTTACCTACCAGTCCTTTAACTACCAGTACAAGGGACAGTACAATATTGACACTAATTCATGTAACTGACGATAGAGACTTTCCTGTCCCAACGCAAAGCACAAACACTGAGTCTCTCTCTCTCTCTGTCTCTCTCTCTGTCTCTCTCTGTCTCTCTCTCTGTCTCTCTCTCTCTCTGTCTCTCTCTCTGTCTCTCTCTCTGTCTCTCTCTCTCTCTCTGTCTCTATCTCTGTCTGTCTCTCTCTCTGTCTTTCTCTGTCTCTCTCCCTGCCTCTCTCTCTCTCTCTCTCTCTCTCTCTCTCTCTCTGTCTCTCTCTCTGTCTCTCTCTCTGTCTTTCTCTGTCTCTCTCTCTCTGTCTCTCTCTGTGTCTCTCTCTCTGTCTCTATCTGTCTCTCTCTCTGCCTCTCTCTCTGCCTCTCTCTATCTCAAACATTGGTCTCTGTCCCAACATATAAATCAACCTGTGGGCTGCTGTGTTGCCAATGGCAACCTTGTGGTTAATAAGTCAACCAATGTGCCACTGGAAAATAGGTGTTTGACATACGCAGGAGGAGAAGAGGAGGAGAAGAAAAGGAGTAGAGGAGGAAGAGGGGAGGAAGATGAGAAGCGGAGGAGAGGAGGAGTAGAGGAGGAGTAGAGAGGAGGAGAGGAGAGGAGAGGAGAGGAGAGGAGAGGAGAGGAGAGGAGAGGAGAGGATTTACGGAAGTCTATCTGTCCAGCCTGCTCTTGGTGGTATGATGAAAGCAGACACACACACACACACACACACACACACACACACACACACACACAGACACAGACACAGACACAGACATGCACGCTGACACACACTGAGACACACACACATAAACACACATACACACACGCACACTGACACACACACAGACATTCACAAACTCACACAGACACACATGCGCACACTGATACACACACCCACACACGCACACACAGACACACACGCACACTGACACACACACAAACACGCATGCAAGATCGCACGCACACTAGGTAGCATGATGAAAGCAGACTTTAATAACTTTCAGATGAGAGAAGCCTCTCTCATTACCAATCATACAGAGATTAACATTAAGTCACAGTTGAAATTGTTTTGTTCCAAGTGGAATATCAAATCAAATCAAATTTATTTATATAGCCCTTCGTACATCAGCTGATATCTCAAAGTGCTGTACAGAAACCCAGCCTAAAACCCCAAACAGCAAGCAATGCAGGTGTAGAAGCACGGTGGCTAGGAAAAACTCCCTAGAAAGGCCAAAACCTAGGAAGAAACCTAGAGAGGAACCAGGCTATGTGGGGTGGCCAGTCCTCTTCTGGCTGTGCCGGGTGGAAATTATAACAGAACATGGCCAAGATGTTCAGATGTTCATAAATGACCAGCATGGTCGAATAATAATAAGGCAGAACAGTTGAAACTGGAGCAGCAGCACAGTCAGGTGGACTGGGGACAGCAAGGAGTCATCATGTCAGGTATTCCTGGGGCATGGTCCTAGGGCTCAGGTCCTCCGAGAGAGAGAAAGAGAGAAGGAGAGAATTAGAGAACGCACACTTAGATTCACACAGGACACCGAATAGGACAGGAGAAGTACTCCAGATATAACAAACTGACCCTAGCCCCCCGACACATAAACTACTGCAGCATAAATACTGGAGGCTGAGACAGGAGGGGTCAGGAGACACTGTGGCCCCATCCGAGGACACCCCCGGACAGGGCCAAACAGGAAGGATATAACCCCACCCACTTTGCCAAAGCACAGCCCCCACACCACTAGAGGGATATCTTCAACCACCAACTTACCATCCTGAGACAAGGCTGAGTATAGCCCACAAAGACCTCCGCCACGGCACAACCCAAGGGGGGGGGGGGGGGGTGCCAACCCAGACAGGATGACCACATCAGTGACTCAACCCACTCAGGTGACGCACCCCCTCCAGGGACGGCATGAGAGAGCCCCAATAAGCCAGTGACTCAGCCCCTGTAATAGGGTTAGAGGCAGAGAATCCCAGTGGAAAGAGGGGAACTGGCCAGGCAGAGACAGCAAGGGCGGTTCGTTGCTCCAGAGCCTTTCCGTTCACCCTCCCACTCCTGGGCCAGACTACACTCAATCAAAGGACCTACTGAAGAGATGATTCTTCAATAAAAACATAAATGTTGAGACCGAGTTTGCGTCTCTGACATGGGTAGGCAGACCGTTCCATAAAAATGGAGTTCTATAGGAGAAAGCCCTGCCTCCAGCTGTTTGCTTAGAAATTCTAGGGACAATTAGGAGGCCTGCGTCTTGTGACCGTAGCGTACGTGTAGGTATGTACGGCAGGACCAAATCAGAGAGATAGGTAGGAGCAAGCCCATGTAATGCTTTGTAGGTTAGCAGTAAAACCTTGAAATCAGCCCTTGCTTTGACAAGAAGCCAGTGTAGAGAGGCTAGCACTGGAGTAATATGATCAAATTTTTTGGTTCTAGTCAGGACTCTAGCAGCCGTATTTAGCACTAATTCAACAGAAGATATCTTTGTTTCTTGGGACCTAGAACAAGCATCTCTGTTTTATCCGAGTTTAAAAGTAGAAAGTTTGCAGCCATCCACTTCCTTATGTCTGAAACACATTCTTCTAGCAAGGGCAATTTTGGGGCTTCACCATGTTTCATTGAAATGTACAGCTGTGTGTCATCCGCATAACATTATGTTTTTGAATAACATCCCCAAGAGGTAAAATAAATAGTGAAAACAATAGTGGTCATAAAACGGAACCTTGAGGAACACCGAAATTGACAGTTGATTTGTCAGAGGACAAACCATTCACAGAGACAAACTGATATCTTTCCGACAGATAAGATCTAAACCAGGCCAGAACTTGTCCGTGTAGACCAATTTGGGTTTCCAATCTCTCCAAAAGAATGTGGTGATCGATGATATCAAAAGCAGCACTAAGGTCTAGGAGCACGAGGACAGATGCAGAGCCTCGGTCCGATGCCATTAAAATGTAATTTACCACCTTCACAAGTGCCGTCTCAGTGCTATGATGGGGTCTAAAACCAGACTGAAGCATTTCATATACATTGTTTGTCTTCAGGAAGGCAGTGAGTTGTTGCGCAACAGCCTTTTCTAAAAATGTTGAGAGGAATGGAAGATTCGATATAGGCCGATAGTTTTTTATATTTTCTGGGTCAAGGTTTGGCTTTTTCAAGAGAGGCTTTATTACTGCCACTTTTAGTGAGTTTGGTACACATCCGGTGGATAGAGAGACGTTTATTATGTTCAACATAGGAGGGCCAAGCACAGGAAGCAGCTCTTTCAGTAGTTTAGTTGGAATAGGGTCCAGTATGCAGCTTGAAGGTTTAGAGGCCATGATTATTTTCATCATTGTGTCAAGACATATAGTACTAAAACACTTGAGCGTCTCTCTTGATCCTAGGTCCTGGCAGAGTTGTGCAGACTCAGGACAACTGAGCTTTGAAGGAATACGCAGATTTAAGGAGGAGTCCGTAATTTGCTTTCTAATAATCATAATCTTTTCCTCAAAGAAGTTCATGAATTTATCACTGCTAAAGTGAAAGTCATCCTCTCTTGGGGAATGCTGCTTTTTAGTTAGCTTAGCGACAGTATC
Source organism: Oncorhynchus mykiss (assembly GCF_013265735.2). NCBI lineage: Eukaryota > Metazoa > Chordata > Actinopteri > Salmoniformes > Salmonidae > Oncorhynchus > Oncorhynchus mykiss. Next base: position 41,750,282 of record NC_048584.1, read on the forward strand.
AAAAAGGAATTTCGGATTGTTCTTATTTTCCTCAATTAAGTTAGAAAAATAGGATGATCGAGCAGCAGTAAGGGCTCTTCGGTACTGCACAGTACTGTCTTTCCAAGGTAGTCGGAAGACTTCTAGTTTGGTGTGGCGCCATTTCCGTTCCAATTTTCTGGAAGCTTGCTTCAGAGCTCGGGTATTTTCTGTGTACCAGGGAGCTAGTTTCTTATGACAAATGTTTTTGTTTTTAGGGGTGCAACTGCATCTAGGGTATTGCGCAAGGTTAAATTGAGTTCCTCAGTTAGGTGGTTAACTGATTTTTGTTCTCTGGCGTCCTTGGGTAGACAGAGGGAATCTGGAAGGACATCAAGGAATCTTTGTGCTGTCTGTGAATTTATAGCACGACTTTTGATGATCCTTGGTTGGGGTCTGAGCAGATTATTTGTTGCAATTGCAAACGTAATAAAATGGTGGTCCGATAGTCCAGGATTATGAGGAAAAACATTAAGATCCACAACATTTATTCCATGGGACAAAACTAGGTCCAGCGTATGACTGTGACAGTGAGTGGGTCCAGAGACATGTTGGACAAAACCCACTGAGTCGATGATGGCTCCGAAAGCCTTTTGGAGTGGGTCTGTGGACTTTTCCATGTGAATATTAAAGTCACCAAAGATTAGAATATTATCCGCTATGACTACAAGGTCCGATAGGAATTCAGGGAACTCAGTGAGGAACGCTGTATATGGCCCAGGAGGCCTGTAAACAGTAGCTATAAAAAGTGATTGAGTAGGCTGCATAGATTTCATGACTAGAAGCTCAAAAGACGAAAACGTCATCTTTTTTTTGCGTAAATTGACATTTGCTATCGTAAATGTTAGCAACACCTCCGCCTTTGCGGGATGCACGGGGGATATGGTCACTAGTGTAGCCAGGAGGTGAGGCCTCATTTAACACAGTAAATTCATCAGGCTTAAGCCATGTTTCAGTCAGGCCAATCACATCAAGATTATGATCAGTGATTAGTTCATTGACTATAATTGCCTTTGAAGTAAGGGATCTAACATTAAGTAGCCCTATTTTGAGATGTGAGGTATCATGATCTCTTTCAATAATGACAGGAATGGAGGTGGTCTTTATCCTAGTGAGATTGCTAAGGCGAACACCGCCATGTTTAGTTTTGCCCAACCTAGGTCGAGGCACAGACACGGTCTCAATGGTGATAGCTGAGCTGACTACACTGACTGTGCTAGTGGCAGACTCCACTATGCTGGCAGGCTGGCTAACAGCCTGCTGCCTGGCCTGCACCCTATTTCATTGTGGAGCTAGAGGAGTTAGAGCCCTGTCTATGTTGGTAGATAAAATGAGAGCACCCCTCCAGCTAGGATGGAGTCCGTCACTCCTCAGCAGGTCAGGCTTGGTCCTGTTTGTGGGTGAGTCCCAGAAAGAGGGCCAATTATCTACAAATTCTATCTTTTGGGAGGGGCAGAAAACAGTTTTCAACCAGCGATTGAGTTGTGAGACTCTGCTGTAGAGCTCATCACTCCCCCTAACTGGGAGGGGGCCAGAGACAATTACTCGATGCCGACACATCTTTCTAGCTGATTTACACGCAGAAGCTATGTTGCGCTTGGTGATCTCTGACTGACTGAATAGCCCTATAACTTTTTTTCAGAGCGACTTCAGAATGGAAATCAAGCTTCTGGTTTGGCACCTCACAAAGAAGTGACGTCTGGCATGGTTGGTTGGAATGATACTTCACAGAGAGCTTGCTGCCAGGTTTGGCACCTCACAGAGAGCTTGCTTTTAGGTTTGACCCCTCACAGAGAGCTTGCTGCTAGGTTTGGCACCTCACAGAGAGCTTGCTTTTAGGTTTGACACCTCACAGAGAGCTTGCTGCCAGGTTTGACACCTCACAGAGAGCTTGCTGCTAGGTTTGGCACCTCACAGAGAGCTTGCTGCCAGGTTTGGCACCTCACAGAGAGCTTGCTGCCAGGTTTGGCACCACACAGAGAGCTTGCTGCCAGGTTTGACACCTCACAGAGAGCTTGCTGCCAGGTTTGGCACCTCACAGAGAGCTTGCTGCCAGGTTTAGCACCTCACAGAGAGCTTGCTGTCAGGTTTGGCACCTCACAGAGAGCTTGCTGCCAGTTTAGCACCTCACAGAGAGCTTGCTGCTAGGTTTGACTCTAATCAGACAGATACCCGCATGCAGACTCACACCTTCCTCAGTGGGCTACATCCAGTTTTCAGGGGAAAAGGAAGAGAACAAGTCTGCTTTTGGACGTGTGCCTCAATGTTTACAGTCCCCAGTGAAACATTGAGCGGAGAGTTAAGGCACGTTGATTGGTTGATTGCAGAAGAGAACGTAAACCGACAGTTTTTTGTCTTGCTATGTTAGGTTAGGCACACACACACCCACACGCACACGCACGTGCGCACGCACACACACACACACATATATACACACACACATAATCACACACATATATACACACACATATATACACACACACACACTTGGCGGGGAAGCGCCACACGACAGTGAGCTATGACAACTGTGTGTGTGTGTGTGTGTGTGTGTGTGCGTGCGTCTTCCAACCGCACAGTAAACGATGATTACTAGCACCACTGGCTGTACAGAATCAGTGATTTTGACAATTGTACCTTAATAATGATTTAATAGATATATTATACGTTTTATTTTCAGATTTGAATAGCACAAATGGAAAAAGACTCAGCATGCTCAGGTCATCAGATGGGGAAAGGGAGGAGGACAAAGAGAAGATGGGAAAGGGGGAAGAAAAGCGAGGAGGAGAAAGAGAGGATAGAAATTGGAGGAGGGGAAAGAGAGGAGGTGAAAATGGAGGAGGAGAAAGAGAGGATAGAAAAGGGAGGAGGGGAAAGAGAGGAGGTGAAAATGGAGGAGGGGAAAGAGAGGAGGTGAAAATGGAGGAGGAGAAAGAGAGGATAGAAATTGGAGGAGGGGAAAGAGAGGAGGTGAAAATGGAGGAGGGGAAAGAGAGGAGTTGAAAATGGAGGAGGGGAAAGAGAGGAGGTGAAAATGGAGGAGGAGAAAGAGAGGATAGAAATTGGAGGAGGGGAAAGAGAGGAGGTGAAAATGGAGGAGGAGAAAGAGAGGATAGAAAAGGGAGGAGGGGAAGAGAGGAGGGGAAAATGGAGGAGGGGAAAGAGAGGAGTTGAAAATGGAGGAGGGGAAAGAGAGGAGGTGAAAATGGAGGAGGGGAAAGAGAGGAGGTGAAAGGAGAAGAAAATGGAGGAGGAGAAAGAGAGGAGGTGAAAAGGGGGAAGAAAATGGAGGAGGAGAAAGAGAGGATAGAAAAAGGAGGAGGGGAAAGAGAGGAGGTGAAAATGGAGGAGGGGAAAGAGAGGAGGTGAAAGGAGAAGAAAATGGAGGAGGAGAAAGAGAGGATAGAAAAAGGAGGAGGGGAAAGAGAGGAGGTGAAAATTGAGGAGGGGAAAGAGAGGAGGTGAAAATGGAGGAGGGGAAAGAGAGGATAGAAAAAGGAGGAGGGGAAAGAGAGTAGGTGAAAGGGGAAGAAGAAGGAGGAGGGGAGTCTACCGTAGTCACACATGGGGGTAGAGGATTATCTTTTGTAATTTTAATTCCAAGGATTAAATCAGCCATAAAAAAAAGTTGTTTTGTTTGTGTATGGTTTGTGTGTGTTCCGGTACACAACAGTGTTAATCACATATTGAACCAGCACCTAAGGTATTCAACATGGGACCAGTGAAGAGGTCAACTAACAGAGGGAGAATTGCACCGTCTGACATCAGATTGTTTTTCATCTTCACCGTGGAAACAGAACGACGCCCAAAACGGCTTCCTTATTCATGGGAGATGGACACACCAAATACATTGTTTACTGTTTCGTTATTTCATGGACTTGTCAAACCTGGGCAGTGTTTTGTGAGAATTTGTCAACACAGAGCCACTGACACACCACCAGGACTGCAGGTAATGGTCGGGACTGCAGGTAATGGTCGGGACTGCAGGTAATGGTCGGGACTGCAGGTAATGGTCGGGACTGCAGTTAATGGTCGGGACTGCAGGTAATGGTCGGGACTGCAGGTAATGGTCGGGACTGGAGGTAATGGTCGGGACTGCAGGTAATGGTCGGGACTGCAGGTAATGGTCGGGACTGCAGGTAATGGTCGGGACTGCAGGTAATGGTCGGGACTGGAGGTAATGGTCGGGACTGCAGGTAATGGTCGGGACTGCAGGTAATGGTCGGGACTGGAGGTAATGGTCGGGACTGCAGGTAATGGTCGGGACTGGAGGTAATGGTCGGGACTGCAGGTAATGGTCGGGACTGCAGGTAATGGTCGGGACTGCAGGTAATGGTCGGGACTGCAGGTAATGGTCGGGACTGGAGGTAATGGTCGGGACTGCAGGTAATGGTCGGGACTGCAGGTAATGGTCGGGACTGGAGGTAATGGTCGGGACTGCAGGTAATGGTCGGGACTGGAGGTAATGGTCGGGACTGCAGGTAATGGTCGGGACTGCAGGTAATGGTCGGGACTGCAGGTAATGGTCGGGACTGGAGGTAATGGTCGGGACTGCAGGTAATGGTCGGGACTGGAGGTAATGGTCGGGACTGCAGGTAATGGTCGGGACTGCAGGTAATGGTCGGGACTGCAGGTAATGGTCGGGACTGCAGGTAATGGTCGGGACTGCAGGTAATGGTCGGGACTGGGGGTAATGGTCGGGACTGCAGGTAATGGTCGGGACTGCAGGTAATGGTCGGGACTGGAGGTAATGGTCGGGACTGGAGGTAATGGTCGGGACTGCAGGTAATGGTCGGGACTGGAGGTAATGGTCGGGACTGCAGGTAATGGTCGGGACTGCAGGTAATGGTCGGGACTGCAGTTAATGGTCGGGACTGGAGGTAATGGTCGGGACTGCAGGTAATGGTCGGGACTGCAGGTAATGGTCGGGACTGCAGGTAATGGTCGGGACTGCAGTTAATGGTCGGGACTGGAGGTAATGGTCGGGACTGCAGGTAATGGTCGGGACTGCAGTTAATGGTCGGGACTGCAGGTAATGGTCGGGACTGCAGGTAATGGTCGGGACTGCAGGTAATGGTCGGGACTGCAGTTAATGGTCGGGACTGGAGGTAATGGTCGGGACTGGAGGTAATGGTCGGGACTGCAGGTAATGGTCGGGACTGCAGGTAATGGTCGGGACTGGAGGTAATGGTCGGGACTGCAGGTAATGGTCGGGACTGGAGGTAATGGTCGGGACTGGAGGTAATGGTCGGGACTGGAGGTAATGGTCGGGACTGCAGGTAATGGTCGGGACTGGAGGTAATGGTCGGGACTGGAGGTAATGGTCGGGACTGCAGGTAATGGTCGGGACTGGAGGTAATGGTCGGGACTGGAGGTAATGGTCGGGACTGGAGGTAATGGTCGGGACTGGAGGTAATGGTCGGGACTGCAGGTAATGGTCGGGACTGCAGGTAATGGTCGGGACTGCAGGTAATGGTCGGGACTGCAGGTAATGGTCGGGACTGCAGGTAATGGTCGGGACTGCAGTTAATGGTCGGGACTGCAGGTAATGGTCGGGACTGCAGGTAATGGTCGGGACTGCAGGTAATGGTCGGGACTGCAGGTAATGGTCGGGACTGCAGTTAATGGTCGGGACTGGAGGTAATGGTCGGGACTGCAGGTAATGGTCGGGACTGCAGGTAATGGTCGGGACTGCAGGTAATGGTCGGGACTGCAGTTAATGGTCGGGACTGGAGGTAATGGTCGGGACTGCAGGTAATGGTCACTCAATGATTGGTTTTGGACCGGTCTGTTTGAGGCTTTACTGAACTTACAACATGAATGGTTCTGACCAGTCTGTAATACTACAATGAACAATGCTCTCACAGAGTGACACTAACCCGTCTCTGAGACGGTTGTGGTAAAGTTGGGGTCCTGTCAAGTTTAGAGTTCCTGTGTTAAAGGTCTGCAGGGCACAAAGGAGAGGGGAGTGGGGCAAGGAACTAAGAAGGCCCATTCACACCCCCAAACACCCAAATCCAAATAAATAAATCACACCTTCATTGTGTCTCACAATGTTCAATGAATAAGTTCACCTGTGGGTTCACATTTTTACTCTCTCGCGAGCATTCAACGCTGTCTCACGTTGACTCTCGTAGGCATTCAATACCAACACAACGGTGACGTGGTGACTCTCCTTTCAAGTTGACACTTGACTGTCTCACAAGATCCTGACAGACACAATGTAGGGGGAAATCTGACACGTGCTGCCAGACAGAGACAGAGCAACACCTACACATCAAAGGTCACCAGGGTTGTTTGTTACACATTGTTTTTGTGAGACCCAAAAGTTGTGTGTGTTTTTTTTTGTTGAATTAGGGAGATATCTGAAATACATTTAGAGTTCTGGGATTGAAATCAATGTGACTATCCAAATATTAACACCCATCCTCTAATTTTACACTGTGTCTGTGTGTGTGTGTGTGTGTGTGTGTGTGTGTGTGTGTGTGTGTGTGTGTGTGTGTGTGTGTGTGTGTGTGTGTGTGTGTGTGTGTGTGTGTGTGTGTGTGTGTGTGTGTCTGTGTTTGTGTGTGTGTGTGTGTGTGTGTGTGTGTGGTGTTTGGAGTTGAATTTCAGTAAATAAAACATTACGCTAATTGAGACAGACTGGGAGAGAGAAAGAGAAAGAGAGACATTAGAATTGAACCTGAGAAAGCAGAAACTGCAGCACTGACAGAGGGTTAGGTGTTAGATTACTGCAGTACAAATGGGAAGTGATGAAAATGAAGCAGAAAGTATGGTAATGGTTGAGAAAATCTGATTGGGAGAGATAACGAGACAGAGAGCGATGAGGAGAGAGAGAGAGAGAGAGAGTTGGTGAGAGTGATATTCTTGATTATGAGAAAAACATGCATAGGCAAGACGCTTCCTCTGCCTGATTATTGCTGTGTTCCAGCTATCCTCTCTTCTCTTCCCTTCCCTTTTCACTGATGGACACACTAAACATGGGATGTTACATCTCAGAGGCAAGTCTGAACACATTAAAGACATCAAACTACAGACTGACAGACTGATAGGAACCAACAGATTGTCCTCAAAGGGGGGCAAAGAAGGTGTTTAGTTAGTCTGGAAGCATGGCGAAGAATGGCGCCGACAGAGATGGTCGCTTCGCGTTCTTAGGAAACTATGCAGTATTTCGTTTTTTATGTATTATTTCTTATACTGTTACCCCGGGAAATCTTAAGTCTTATTACATACAGCTGGGAAGAACTATTGGATATAAGAGAAATGTCAATTTACCAACATTATGACTAGGAATACGACTTTCCCAAAGCGCATCCTTTGTTCAGATCTCCACCCTAGACAGTGGATCTAATCCCAGTAGCCCGACCCAAGACAACGGTGCCGCAGAAGGGGCAGAGGGAGTGGCCTCCTGGTCAGGCTCAGTGGACGTGCACATCGTTCACCAATCCCGAGTATACTACTCACCAATGTCCAGTCTCTTGACAACAAGGTAGACAAAATTTGAGCAAGGGTTTTCTTCCAGAAAGACATCAGCGATTGTAACATTCTCTGTTTTGCGGTAACATGGCTCTCTCTGGATATGTTGTCGGAATCGGTTCATCCACCGGGCTTCTCCATGCATCGCGCCGACAGAGAAAACACCTCTCTCGGAAGAGGAAGGGCGGGGGTGTATACGTTATGATTAACGACACATGGTGTAATCATAACAACATAGAGGAACAGGAAGTCCTGTTCACCCGACCTAGAATATCCAATATTCAAGGTTGTTGGGGTGAAACACAAATGGTCACAAATGCAAATAAAAGGAGTCTGTACAAGTATACTTAATATTGGAGAAACTTCGTAGCATTTCCACACCAATTGAAGCACAAATAACATAGAGAGATTGTCAACTTGCAATATTCAATATGCATTTACTACGTAAAATAAATAGAAATGCCACAAGCATTAGATCGGCATTGTGTCGGTTTCCAGGTCCAGTTCCGCGGTTGATACTTCCGTCATCATGAAGTGCTTTGAGAGACCAGCTGGCTGGTGTGTTAATGGACATATTCAAACCATCCTTATCCCAGTCTGCTGTTCCCACATGCTTCAAGAGGGCCACCATTGTTCCTGTTCCCAAGAAGGCAAAGATATCTGAACTAAATGACTACCACGCCGTAGCACTCACTTCTGTCATCATGAAGTGGTTTGAGAGACCAGCTGGCTGGTGTGTTTACGGACATATTCAATCCATCCTTATCTGCTGTTCCCACATGCTTCAAGAGGGCCACCATTGTTCCTGTTCCCAAGAAAGCTAAGGTAACTGAGCTAAACGACTACCGCCCCGTAGCACTCACTTCTGTCATCATGAAGTGCTTTGAGAGACTAGTCAAGGACCATATCACCTCCACCCTACCTGACCCCCTAGACCCACTCCAATTTGTTTACCGCCCCAACAGGTCCACAGACGACACAATCACCATCACACTGCACACTGCCCTGTCCCAACTGGACAAAAATAATATCTATGTAAGAATGCTGTTCATTGACTACAGCTCAGCATTCAACACCATCTTACCCTCCAAGCTCAGCATCAAGCTGGAGGCTCTGGGTCTCAACCCCGCGCTGTGCAACTGGGTCCTGGACTTTCTGACGGGCCGACCCCAGGTG
>NC_048584.1:41763951-41768951 GCF_013265735.2 Oncorhynchus mykiss
TATTGGTATTAGACACTACAGGGTGGTGGGTTATTGGTATTAGACACTACAGGATACAAGGTGGTGGGTTATTGGTATTAGACACTACAGGGTGGTGGGTTATTGGTATTAGACACTACAGGGTGGTGGGTTATTGGTATTAGTCTCTACAGGGTGGTGGGTTATTGGTATTAGACTCTACAGGGTGGTGGGTTATTGGTATTAGACACTACAGGGTGGTGGGTTATTGGTATTAGTCTCTACAGGGTGGTGGGTTATTGGTATTAGTGTTATGGTGAGTGAATGAGGACCCAAAAGCGAACTAACTTAAACAGAGCTTCTTTAATAACAAAACATAGGTAGGCTCAGATAGACCGGCAGATTCCGACAGGACAGGACAAGGTTACAGCAAACATGACGATAGTCTGGCTCAGGCATGAAACACAAACAAACAAGAATCCGACAAGGACAGGAGCAGAAACAGAGGGAGATATAGGGACCTAATCAGAGGGAAAAAGGGAACAGGTGAGGAACGGGGTGAATGGGTAGTTAGGAGGAGACAGGGAACAGCTGGGGGAAAGAAGGGGAGAAAAGGTAACCTGACACGACCAGCAGAGGGAGACAGGGTGAAGGGAAAGGACAGAGACAAGACAACATGACAGTACCCCCCCACTCACCGAGCGCCTCCTGGCGCACTCGAGGAGGAAACCTGGCGGCAACGGAGGAAATCCTCGATCAGCGCACGGTCCAGCACGTCCCGAGAGGGAACCCAACTCCTCTCCTCAGGACCGTACCCCTCCCAATCGACAAGGTACTGGTGACCACGACCCCGAGGACGCATGTCCAAAATCCTGCGGACCCTGTAGATGGGTGCGCCCTCGACAAGGATGGGGGGGGGGGGGGAAGACGAGCGGGGGCGCGAAGAACGGGCTTAATGCAGGAGACGTGGAAGACCGGGTGGACGCGACGAAGGTATCGCGGAAGAAGAAGTCGAACTGCGACAGGATTAATGACCCGAGAAATACGGAACGGACCAATGAACCGCGGGGTCAACTTGCGAGAAGCCGTCTTAAGGGGAAGGTTCTGAGTGGAGAGCCAAACTCTCTGACCGCGACAATATCTAGGACTCTTAGTTCTACGCTTATTAGCAGCCCTCACAGTCTGCGTCCTATAACGGCAAAGTGCAGACCTGACCCTCTTCCAGGTGCGCTCGCAACGTTGGACAAAAGCCTGAGCGGAGGGGACGCTGGACTCGGCGAACTGAGATGAGAACAGCGGAGGCTGGTACCCGAGGCTACTCTGAAAAGGAGATAGCCCGGTCGCAGACGAAGGAAGCGAGTTGTGGGCGTATTCTGCCCAGGGGAGCTGTTCTGACCAAGACGCAGGGTTGCGAAAAGAAAGACTGCGTAAGATGCGACCAATAGTCTGATTGGCCCGTTCTGCTTGACCGTTAGACTGGGGGTGAAAGCCGGAAGAGAGACTGACGGAAGCCCCAATCAAACGGCAAAACTCCCTCCAAAATTGAGACGTGAATTGCGGACCTCTGTCCGAAACGACGTCTGACGGAAGGCCATGAATTCTGAAAACATTCTCGATGATGATTTGTGCCGTCTCTTTAGCAGAAGGAAGCTTAGCAAGGGGAATGAAATGGGCCGCCTTAGAGAACCTATCGACAACCGTAAGAATAACAGTCTTCCCCGCTGACGAAGGCAGTCCGGTGACAAAATCTAAGGCGATGTGAGACCACGGTCGAGAGGGAATAGGAAGCGGCCTGAGACGGCCGGCAGGAGGAGAGTTACCGGACTTAGTCTGCGCGCAGACCGAACAAGCAGCCACGAAACGACGCGTGTCATGCTCCCGGGTGGGCCACCAAAAACGCTGGCGAATGGAAGCAAGCGTACCCCGAACGCCAGGGTGGCCGGCTAACTTGGCAGAGTGAGCCCACTGAAGAACGGCCAGACGAGTAGGAACGGGAACGAAAAGAAGGTTCCTAGGACAAGCGCGCGGCGACGGAGTGTGAGTGAGCGCTTGTTTTACCTGCCTCTCAATTCCCCAGACAGTCAACCCGACAACACGCCCCTCAGGGAGAATCCCCTCGGGGTCAGTGGAGGCTACTGAAGAACTGAAGAGACGAGACAAAGCATCAGGCTTGGTGTTCTTAGAGCCCGGACGATAAGAAATCACGAACTCGAAACGAGCGAAAAACAGCGCCCAACGCGCCTGACGCGCATTAAGTCGTTTGGCAGAACGGATGTACTCAAGGTTCCTATGGTCAGTCCAAACGACAAAAGGAACGGTCGCCCCCTCCAACCACTGTCGCCATTCGCCTAGGGCTAACCGGATGGCGAGCAGTTCGCGGTTACCCACATCATAGTTACGTTCCGACGGCGACAGGCGATGAGAAAAATACGCGCATGGGTGGACCTTGTCGTCAGAGAGGGAGCGCTGAGAAAGAATGGCTCCCACGCCCACCTCTGACGCGTCAACCTCGACAACGAACTGTCTAGAGACGTCAGGTGTAACAAGGATAGGAGCGGATGTAAAACGATTCTTGAGGAGATCAAAAGCTCCCTGGGCGGAAACGGACCACTTAAAGCACGTCTTGACAGAAGTAAGGGCTGTGAGAGGAGCGGCCACCTGACCGAAATTACGGATGAAACGACGATAGAAGTTCGCGAAGCCGAGAAAGCGCTGCAGCTCGACGCGTGACTTAGGGACGGGCCAATCAATGACAGCTTGGACTTTAGCGGGATCCATCTTAATGCCTTCAGCGGAAATAACAGAACCGAGAAATGTGACGGAGGAGGCATGAAAAGTGCACTTCTCAGCCTTCACAAAAAGACAATTCTCTAAAAGGCGCTGGAGGACACGTCGAACGTGCTGAACATGAATCTGGAGTGACGGTGAAAAAATCAGGATATCGTCAAGGTAAACGAAAACAAAGATGTTCAGCATGTCTCTCAGGACATCATTGACTAATGCCTGAAAGACAGCTGGAGCGTTAGCGAGGCCGAAAGGAAGAACCCGGTATTCAAAGTGCCCTAACGGAGTGTTAAACGCCGTCTTCCACTCGTCCCCCTCCCTGATGCGCACGAGATGGTAAGCGTTACGAAGGTCCAACTTAGTGAAAAACCTGGCTCCCTGCAGGATCTCGAAGGCTGAAGACATAAGAGGAAGCGGATAACGATTCTTAACTGTTATGTCATTCAGCCCTCGATAATCTATGCAGGGGCGCAGAGACCCGTCCTTCTTCTTGACAAAAAAAAACCCCGCTCCGGCGGGAGAGGAGGAGGGGACTATGGTACCGGCGTCAAGAGCTACAGACAAATAATCCTCGAGAGCCTTACGTTCGGGAGCCGACAGAGAGTATAGTCTACCCCGGGGGGGGGTGGTTCCCGGAAGGAGATCAATACTACAATCATACGACCGGTGTGGAGGAAGAGAGGTGGCCCTGGACCGACTGAACACCGTGCGCAGATCGTGATATTCCTCCGGCACCCCTGTCAAATCACCAGGCTCCTCCTGTGAAGAAGAGACAGAGGAAACAGGAGGGATAGCAGACATTAAACATTTCACATGACAAGAGACGTTCCAGGAGAGGATAGAATTACTAGACCAATTAATGGAAGGATTATGACAAACTAGCCAGGGATGGCCCAAAACAACAGGTGTAAAAGGTGAACGAAAAATCAAAAAAGAAATGGTTTCGCTATGATTACCAGAAACAGTGAGGGTTAAAGGTAGCGTCTCACGCTGAATCCTGGGGAGAGGACTACCATCCAGGGCGAACAAGGCCGTGGACTCCCTTAACTGTCTGAGAGGAATGTCATGTTCCCGAGCCCAGGTCTCGTCCATAAAACAGCCCTCCGCCCCAGAGTCTATTAAGGCACTGCAGGAAGCTGACGAACCGGTCCAGCGTAGATGGACCGACAAGGTAGTGCAGGATCTTGAAGGAGAGACAGGAGTAGTAGCGCTCACCAGTAGCCCTCCGCTTACTGATGAGCTCTGGCTTTTACTGGACATGAAGTGACAAAATGACCAGCAGAACCGCAATAGAGACAGAGGCGGTTGGTGATTCTCCGTTCCCTCTCCTTAGTCGAGATGCGGATACCTCCCAGCTGCATAGGCTCAGCTCCCGAGCCGGCAGAGGAAGATGGTAGTGATGCGGAGAGGGGGGCAACGGAGAACGCGAGCTCCTTTCCACGAGCTCGGTGACGCAGATCAACCCGTCGCTCAATGCGAATAGCGAGTTCAATCAGGGAATCCACGCTGGAAGGGACCTCCCGGGAGAGAATCTCATCCTTTACCTCTGCGCGGAGACCCTCCAGAAAACGAGCGAGCAAAGCCGGCTCGTTCCAGCCACTGGAGGCAGCAAGAGTGCGAAACTCAATAGAGTAGTCTGTTATGGATCGATTACCTTGACATAGGGAAGACAGGGCCCTGGAAGCCTCCTCCCCAAAAACAGATCGATCAAAAACCCGTATCATCTCCTCCTTAAAGTCCTGATACTGGTTAGTACACTCAGCCCTTGCCTCCCAGATTGCCGTGCCCCACTCACGAGCCCGTCCAATAAGGAGAGATATGACGTAGGCGACACGAGCAGTGCTCCTGGAGTAAGTGTTGGGCTGGAGAGAAAACACAATATCACACTGGGTGAGGAACGAGCGGCATTCAGTGGGCTCCCCAGAGTAACACGGCGGGTTATTGATTCTGGGCTCCGGAGATTCGAAAGCCCTGGAAGTGGCCGGTGGATCGAGGCGGAGATGGTGAACCTGTTCTGTGAGGTTGGAGACTTGGGTGGCCAGGGTCTCAACGGCATGTCGAGCAGCAGACACTTCCTGCTCGTGTCTGCCTAGCATCGCTCCCTGGATCCCGACGGCTGAGTGGAAAGGATCCGAAGTCGCTGGGTCCATTCTTGGTCGGATTCTTCTGTTATGGTGAGTGAATGAGGACCCAAAAGCGAACTAACTTAAACAGAGCTTCTTTAATAACAAAACATAGGTAGGCTCAGATAGACCGGC
>NC_048584.1:41773951-41776451 GCF_013265735.2 Oncorhynchus mykiss
ATTGGGAACTTCTGACTTACTCAACAGTGACACTCACACATTTTTCTCAACACACCATCACAGGCAACAGTCAATTATAACATGAAAGAGCATAGCACTACAGATTAGATCAACTTGACTGACACTGTCACTCACGGTGGCACCAAAAAAAAAAAAAAAAAAAGATCTGTGCTTAAACCACGCCCCAAAATATTCAAATGAGCTGCCAACCCCTTTTATCACTAAAAAGAGGAAAGGACCCTTTTCTAAAATGCAAAAGGAACCACCGAAGGGCTTCAAAAGGGTTCTTTGGGTCGGTATGATTCCACATATGAACCCTCATTTTTTGAGTGTACACTGTTCCTTACTCACGGCTAAACGGATGACACATTTCAGCAGGAAAAAAATAACATTCCACACGTCAACGGATTCTACAGGATTCTATAGCATTCTGTGTGTTGGGATCCTATATGTGTTAAGGAGGAGGTGAGGAGAGAGGATGTGAGGACTGGACCAATGACCAACGACTAACGACTAACTGAGATAGAACCTAAACCATGCCAACGCATCCAGAGAACAAGTAAGCAGGACAAACATGGTTAGCAGCAGGTAGCCTAGTGGCTAGAGCGTTGGGCCAGTAACCAAAAGGTTGCTGGATCAAATCTATTGTTATGCGCCTGAACAAGGCAGTTAACCCACTGTTCCCCCGGTAGGCTGTTAAATAAATATACAAATAAGAATTGCATATATCAAAATCTCTGAATGAGCATCAACTCACAGAAACAATGGTCACAAGATCTGGATGACTCTATGATGACATCTCCTTGAACAAGAAGAGTCAACATTCTAGAATGAAATGTACGTCTCTTTGAACAAGATGAGTCAACATTCTAGAATGAAACGTATGTCTCTTTGAACAAGATGAGTCAACATTCTAAAATGAAACGTACGTCTCTTTGAACAAGATAAGTCAACATTCTAGAATGAAACGTAGATCTCTTTGAACAAGATGAGTCAACATTCTAGAATTCAACGTAGATCTCTTTGAACAAGATAAGTCAACATTCTAGAATGAACCGTACATCTCTTTGAACAAGATGAGTCAACATTCTAGAATGAAACGTAGATCTCTTTGAACAAGATTAGTCAACATTCTAGAATGAACCATACATCTCTTTGAACAAGATGAGTCAACATTCTAGAATTCAACGTAGATCTCTTTGAACAAGATTAGTCAACATTCTAGAATGAAACGTAGATCTCTTTGAACAAGATGAGTCAACATTCTAGAATTCAACGTAGATCTCTTTGAACAAGTTTAGTCAACATTCTAGAATGAACCGTACATCTCTTTGAACAAGATGAGTCAACATTCTAGAATTCAACGTAGATCTCTTTGAACAAGATTAGTCAACATTCTAGAATGAACCGTACATCTCTTTGAACAAGATGAGTCAACATTCTAGAATGAAACGTACGTCGGCTGGAACTCGTGCTTTGACACACACAAACACACAACCAAGATCACTTCGGGTAGCTAAGCAACAGGACTCCAGGTGTAGAGGATGCCAACACCGTGGCAATGTCACACGGTCTGTCTGACAGGCCGGGATGACGGACTAAAACAGGCCAATCAATTCTCTGTGTTTAATGTTTATTAACTGAGGGAGATGATACGTGTAAAAGAACCTGACAAGCCCGAGGAATAATCAGTCAGACTAACTAAAGGGATGAATATCTATTCAGGCTGTCAGCTTCAGTATTTGTTCGTGACACTCTTTGTTACATTATTTCTGGCAAGCCATGTCATCTTTTTTTCAGTTGCGTACGTTTGGCAAAATATGGCTCAATTATTATACATTTTTTAAATGTATAAATTTGTATAAATTTGTATTCAACAGCGCGTAAAGAACTTGTACCAAAGATACACAACATATATATCTACTATATCTATCACAATATATCTATGTACTAGATCTATAACAACATATCTACTATATCTATCACAACATATCTATCTACTATATCTATCACAAAATATCTACACTATCTATCACAACATATCTACTATATCTATCAAAACATATATATCTAAATCTATCATAACATATCTACTATATCTATCACAACATATCTACAATATCTATCACAACATATCTATCTATATCTATCGCAACATATCTACTTATTTTCCACCATAATTTGCAAATAAATGTATTAAAAATCCTACAATGTGATTTTCTGGATATATTTTTTCTCATTTTGTCTGTCATAGTTGAAGTGTACCTATGATGACACTTACAGCCCTCTCTCATCTTTTTAAGTGCAAGTTCCCCCACTTAAAAAGATTAGGGAGGCCTGTAATTTGCATCATAGGTACACTTCAACTATGACAGACAAAATGAGAAAAAAAATCCAGAAAATCACATTGTAGGATTTGTAATACATTTATTTGTAAATTATGGTGGAAAATAAGTATTTGGTAACTTCTTCTTTAAAGGGCTCCTCTGTCCTCCACTCG
>NC_048584.1:41781451-41793951 GCF_013265735.2 Oncorhynchus mykiss
ACACACACTCTGACACACACTCTGACACACACTCTGATACACACACTCTGACACACACACTCTGATACACACACACTCTGACACACACGCACTCTGACACACACACTCTGACACACACACTCTGACACACACTCTGACACACACACTCTGACACACACACACTGACACACACTCTGATACACACACTCTGATACACACACTCTGACACACACACTCTGACACACACTCTGACACACACACACTGACACACACACTCTGACACACACTCTGACACACACACTCTGACACACAAACTCTGACAAACACACTCTGACAAACACACTCTGACAAACACACTCTTACACACACACACAGACACACACACTCTGAAACACACACACTGACACAAACACACTGACATTCACTATGACACACACTCTGACACACACACTCTGACACACACACACTGATACACACACACTGACATTCACTATGACACACACTCTGACACACACACTGACACACGCACATTTACTCTGACACACACTGACGCACGCACACACACACACACACACACAGACACACCCTGACTGACACACACTCCGACACACACTCTGACACACACTGACGCACATTGACACACACACTGATACACACACTCCGACACCCACACTGACACACACGCTGACATAAACACACACACACTGACACACACTCTGACACACACTGACGCACGCACACACACACACACACACACACACACACACACACACACAAACACACACACACACCCTGACTGACACACACACTGACACACACTCCGACACACACTCTGACACACACTGACGCACATTGACACACACACTGACACACACACTCTGAAACACACTTTGACACACACACTGACACACACACTGACATAAACACACACACTGACTGACACACACTCTGACACACACTCTGACACAAACTCTGACACAAACTCTGACACACACACTGACACACACACTGACACACACACACTTACACACTCTGACATATACACACGGACACACACACACACACACACACAGACACACACACACACACACAGAGACACACTGACACACTGAGACACACGTTCTGAAGCACACTGACATGCGCACAGACACACACACACACACTCTGACACATTGACGCACGCACACACATTGACACACACTGTCACACACACCACTGACACACACACACTCTGACAGACACACACTGACACACACTGACATGCACTGACACACACACTCTGACACACACACACATGACACAGACAGACACAGACACACGCACACACACGCACACACACACAACACACACACACACTGACACACTCTGACACACACACACTGATACACACACACACTCTGACATACACACACTGACACACATGACACAGACAGACACACGCACACTCACACACACACACACACACACACACACACACACACACACACACACACACACACACACACACACACACACACACACACACATTGACACACTCTGACCCACACACACTGACACACACACACAGACACACATGACACAGACAGACACACACACACACAAGCACACACTTTCTCCACCTCTCTGACACAGCAGTCAACACTCACCAAAGCATTTTCAAAGGATGTGGACTGTAAATGTCAACCATTATAATGTTTGGCATGATTTGAGGGAATAATGGTAGTTATGGCAACGATGACAGTTAGCAGTTGTGAGTTAATAAAATATGTTTGAAATTGTAATCATCTATTCACTTACAGACGTAACAGGATGGCTTCACGAATATATCAGACTGCCTACTCCTCTGTTGCTTCATAACAAAACAATTAAGTGTTCGTCTTGCCCTTCCTTTTACCTTTAGAAGCTTTGCTTTTCGGAGTATATTTTGCACATTTTGCTTAAGATGTTTTTCTAATTATTTTCAAGTCCCAGAACTGGTTCTTAACATCTGGTTTCATCTTTCATACAGTTGAAGTCAAAAGTTTACATACACCTTAGCCAAATACATTTAAACCCAGTTTTTCACAATTCCTGACATTTAATCTCAGTAAAAATTCCCTGTCTTGCGTCAGTTAGGATCACCACTTTATTTTAAGAATGTGAGATGTCAGGATAATATTAGAGATAATTTTTTATAACAGATTTTATTTTTTCATCAAATTCCCAGTGGGTCAGAAGTTCACATACACTCAATTAGTATTTGGTAGCATTGCCTTTAAATTGGTTAACTTGGGTCAAACGTTTCGGGTAGCCATACACAAGCTTCCCGCAATAAGTTGGGTGAATTTTGGCCCATTCCTCCTGACAGAGCTGGTGTAACTGAGTCAGGTTTGTAGGCCTCCTTGCTCGCACACGCTTTTTCAGTTCTGCCCACACATTTTCTATAGGATTGCGGTCAGGGCTTTGTGATGTCCACTCCAATACCTTGACTTTGTTGTCCTTAAGCCATTTTGCCACAACTTTGGAGGTACAACTTTGAGTTAAGCTTGGGGTCATTGTCCATTCTTGTCCATTGTCCATTTGTCCCGTGGGATGGTGTTCTTCGGTTTGCAAGCATCCCCCTTTTTCCTCCAGACATAACGAATGTCATTATGGCCAAACAGTTCTATTTTTGTTTCATCAGACCAGAGGACATTTCTCCAAAATGTACAATCTTTGTCCCCAGGTGCAGTTGCAAACCGTAGTCTGCCTTTTTTATGGTGGTTTTGGAGCAGTGGCTTCTTCTTTGCTGAGCGGCCATTCAGGTTATGTCGAAATAGGACTCGTTTTACTGTGGATATAGATACTTTTGTACCTGTTTTCTCCAGCATCTTCACAAGGTCCTTTGCTGTTGTTCTGGGATTGATTTGCACTTTTCTCACCAAAGTACGTTTGTCTCTAGGAGACAGAATGAGTCTCCTTCCTGAGCGGTATGACAGCTGTGTGGTCCCATGGTGTTTATACTTGCGTACTATTGTTTGTACAGAAGAACGTGGTACTTTCAGGCGTTTGGAAATTGCTCCCAAGGATGAACCAGACTTGTGGAGGTCTACAATTATTTTTCTGAGGACTTGGCTGACTTCTTTTGATTTCCCCATGATGTCAAGCAAAGAGGCACTGAGTTTGAAGGTAGGCCTTAAAATACATTGACAGGTACTCCTCCAATTGACTCAAATTATGTCAATTATCCTATCAAAAGCTTCTAAAACCATGACATCTGGAATTCTGCAATATTCTAAGCTGTTTAAAGGCACAGTCAACTTAGTGTACGTACTTCTGACTCACTGGAATTGTGATAGTGTGATTTATAGGTGAAATATTCTGTCTGTACACAATTGTTGGGTTAAAACCTCATGCACAAAGTAGATGTCCTAACCGACTTGCCAAAACTATAGTTTGTTCACAAGACATTTGTGGAGTGGTTGAAAAACGAGTTTGAATGACTCCAACCTATGTGTATGTAAACTTCCGACTTCAACTGTACATAGTGCTCTACTTTTGAACAGAGCCCTATGGGCACTAAATAAGGAATAGGGTGGCATTTGGGATGTCATTTAATCAATCATTAGATCCAGTAACTTATCTTCCTTTCACAGGAATACAAAGTCTGAGTCGGTAAGTCTTTTTTTTAATATATATATCTAGAAACTTTGAGTCACTATTTTTACCGTAGTCGCTCAACCTATGATCTGGATGCTGTTTCTATCTATATGTAAAAGACAAATACGGAAAACCTGGGTTGCAGACCTGTTGTTGTTTTCAAATTAGGGTGTGGGCTTTTTAATGATGCCAGCCTTAAAGTAAAGTCAGGTTGGTTCTATAAAAACACCTTATTGAAGGAGAAGAGTCTTTAACAGGTTCTGACAGTAGCTTAATCTGCCACTGAGAGTTGTACAAGGGCAGAACGACAGATTTTTTTTTTACCTTGTCAGCTTGTGATCTAGCAACTTTCCGGTTACTGGCCCAACGCTCTACCTGCCGCCATGTGTTCCTAATAATAGCCCAGACAGCACTGAGGGATCCTGGGAGGTGGCTGTCTGTAGTGGAGTATTTCACCTCCATGCAGGCCATGCAGGCAGGCACAATGGAGAACAACCCAAGCCTGAATGAGATACTACACGTATTGCTTAATTCATAAAGTTATTTCCTTCGTTCGTCAGCAGTATGCTACTGTTGTGTTGATAATTGCAACATATATCAATCAGACACTGTATTTTCCCCAGCTCTTGGTCATGTGATACGTTTTAATAAATGCAGGTACTTTAAAAAGCCTTAGTTTGAAATATATTGTATATATAAGAGTCTTTTCTCCATCCACAGTAACAGTAGGGCTGTAGTGCACATGGGGAGCTCCTTAAGACGGTTTAGCTGGTATGTAATGGCCATCATGCACAGCAACGTGAAAAGCGATGTGAATCTAGCTCCTCTAATTGGCATCCAGGGTGAACGCTCCATGGGCACTGCTGAGTGGTGCACCCATGATTGTCAGAGGGTCAGAGGGTCAGAGAGAAGATTGACATAAAGTTCCATGCTAAAGACCATTTAAAGGCACAATCTGGGATCTGGGAATCGGTTTATGCTGTCATAATCATTGAACACATTCCACAGATTGTACCTTTAAAGCAGTGGCATATCAGTAGTAGAACAGGTTGAATGCTGGGTGATATTTCTTTATTCCACTTAGTGGTAGAACAGGTTGAATGCTGGGTGATATGTCTTTATTCCACTTAGTGGTAGAACCGGTTGAATGCTGGGTGATATGTCTTTATTCCACTTAGTGGTAGAACAGGTTGAAAACAGGGTGATATGTCTCTATTCCACACACAGAGAAACCCCAGGTCATCCTCATTAATTTCTCCTTTATTTCTGTCATTTCCCCATCTAACTATAAATGTTATTTCCCTTTCTTTCTTTGTGGATTAGAAAAAATCCAGTCCAGGCCAACCTTTCAAAATAGACACACACAGACCACAGACACAACCAATCACATCAACACAAGACTTCACAAAATCTCAAAATTGAAAGGCTAAAATAATCTTAATAAAATTGTCCCCCAACTGATAGTTGACAAACTACCAATCAGTTAATGGGTGTCTTAGGGTCCAGTGGTCGATCTGGTAGTGCATTAAGTGATGGATTGCGATCATAACAGGGTTTAGGGTTGGGGTCAGGTCAGGTGAGGTTGGGGATCAGCAGGATGGATCCTATTGTCTCTGAGGACGAAGTGGCTGGAGACTAAAACCCAACAACAGAAAGCAAGAGTGACTTTAGCTCCTGCTCTGAGTTCAGTCACCCTGATCCTGTTTAGGGTGTGTGTGGGTCTAATCTCCTTCCCAGTAGTAGCTAGTAGCTAGTGAAGCCTCCTGACACCAGCTGGGCATCTCCTCTCCACCTAGCATGGCATCATTAGCTAAGGCTCATTCCCCCTTTCTCCTATTCTCTCTATCTCTAGACTAAGCCCCATCCCCCCATCCAACCTCCCCAGTCTATCTCTCTCTCTCTCTCTATGTCTCTCTCAATTCAATTCAAGGGGCTTTATTAGCATGGGAAACATGAGTTAACATTTCCAAAGCAAGTGAGGTAGTCAATGTACAAAACTGAAATTAACATTCTCTCTCTCTCTCTCTCTCTCTCTCTCTCTCTCTCTCTCTCTCTCTCTCTCTCTCTCTCTCTCTGTCTCTCTCTCTCTCTCTCTCTCTCTCTCTCTCTCTCTCTCTCTCTCTCTCTCTCTCTCTCTCTGAAAAGGATAAACAAAAGTGAAATAAACAATAAAAAGTGAGCAGTAAATATTACACTCAAACAAGTTCCAAAAGAGTAAAAACATTTCAAATGTCATATTATGGCTGTGTTGTAATGATGTGTAAATAGTTAAAGTACAAAAGGGAAAATAAATAAACGTAAATACGGGTGGAATTTACAATGGTGTTTGTTCTTCACTGGTTGCCCTTTTCTTGTGGCAACAGGTCACAAATCTCGCTACTGTGATGGCACACTGTGGTATTTCACCCAGTAGATGTGGGAGTTTATCAAAATTGGGCTTGTTTTCGAATCCTTTGTGGGTCTGTGTAATCTGAGGGAACTATGTGTCTCTAATATGATGATACATTTGGCAGGAGATTAAGAAATGCAGCTCAATTTCCACCTCATGTTGTGGGCAGTGTGAACATAGCCTGTGTTGAGAGCCAGATCTTCCTACAGTGACCTCTCTCAATAACAAGGCTATGCTCACTGAGTCTGTACCTAGTCAAAGATTTCCTTCATGTTGGGTCAGTCACAGTGGTCAGGTATTCTGCCACTGTGTACTCTCTGTTTAGGGCCAAATAGCATTCTAGTTTGCTCAGTTTTTTTTTTTTGTTAATCTGAGCCTAGAGGAAAGTCTTTGTCCTCAGGCCTGAAGGGAAACCAAAGTAATTCCGCTACCCAAAAGTGTTAAAGCGGCCTTTACTGGTTCTAACAGCAGACCTATAAGCTGCCAGCTCTAATACAATGCAATGCTATTTCTCTGTAAACAAATGAACAACAGACTTTCAGCATGCTTGTAGAGAAGGGCACTCAACATGTACTGCACTGACACGAATGACTGATGATTATTGATAATAATAAGGTTGTGCAAGCTGTACTATTAGATTTCATTGCAGCCTTTGATATTACTGACCATAACGTATGTGTTATTGCTTTTCAACCTCTGCCATATCGTGGATTCAGAGCTATTCAGAGCTATCTATCTAACAGAACTCAAAGGGTTTTCATCAATGGAAGCGTCTCAAATGTCAAACTTGTAAAATGTGGTGTACCGCAGGGCAGATCTCTAGGCCCTCTACTCTTTTCTATTTTTTACCAATGACCTGCCACTGGCATTAAACACAGTACGTGTTTTCGTGTATGCTGATGATTCAACCACAGTTAATGAAGTCACTGAACCCCTTAACGAAGAGTCTATTTTGGAATGGGCCGGAAATAAACTGGACCTGAACATCTCTAAAACTAAGAGCTTTGTATTTGGTGTGGCTGTTGAACAAGTTGAGGAGAATAAATGACTTGGTGTTACCTTAGATTGTAAACTGTCATGGTCAAAATATATATATGCAATGGTTGTAAAGATGGGGAGAGGTCTAGCTGTAATAAAGAGATGCTCTTCTTTTTTTGACACCACACAGCAAGTCCTGCAGGCTCTAGTTGTGTCTAATCTTGATTATTGTCCAGTCGTGTGGTCCAGTGCTGAAAGGGAAAGACTGAAAAGAAAAAGAAAAAGCTGCAGAACAGAGCGGCACATCTTGCTATTCATTGTAATCAGAGGGCTGAAATAAAAACTATGCATGTCAGTCTCTCTTTGCTAAGAGTTGAGGAGAGATGGACTTCATCACTTCTTTTTTTATAAGAAACATGAATCCCAAATTGTTTGCATAGTCAACTTACACACATCTCTGAAACACACACAGGGTGAGTTCTTGGTCTGTCGTACGATAATTTGGTAAAGAGACAATTTGACATTTGTTCATGTACATTGTTTTCACTGAGGAAGTGTACAAGTCTGCTGTGATAATGTAGAGGATTTTCCCAATGTTGCTGTTGACGCATATCTCACAGTAGTTATTGGGATCAAATTTGTCTCCAATTTTGTGAATAAGGGTTATCAGTCATTGGTTCCAAATATTGGGGAAGATGCCTCTCTCTCGCTCTCCGCTAAGGCTCATCCCACTCCTTCTCTCCTTCCCCCATTTCCTCCTTCTCTCCTTCCCTATCCCACCCCCCTCCTCCACTATGGAGGAGCCCGCACCCCTCCTCCCCTCTTTGCACAGCCACTACAATGGAGATCCTGTTGCTCTTTTATAGGGCACCATTTGCAATAGCATTAACCATGAGCTAGATGTGGCTACTTTGTCTGCTAATAACACCATCTTATTCTGGTTTTTAATCCTCTTTCCCAAAGAGCCAGAACAATGCCTTCTGATTGGGTAGTTCATGCATGCTGCTGTAAATGCCCTAGCTAGAGTGTTCCTGAGTGTTCCTGAGAGAGAGTGAATAAAAGGACTAATGGGATTTGTAGGATTTTCTAAAGTAAGTATGTTGATGTGAATCGGCAGGGTTGTCACAACTCTAGGATTGTAGGATTGAAAAAAAAAATGCTCTATATCGTTCTGGGTTCCTGATATTAAATTAAATGACTATGTTTCAGTGATGCGACGGGGATTATTCAAGATAAGAAAGGACAGAAAGTATACTTTGAGCCGGCATCCCGACCGTTTGCGATTCTATTATTCTGCTGGAGGCCGTTTTCAGGCTCTCTGAGGCATTGAGCTCTTCTACGCTGTGTTTCTTTGAAGAGCACAGTATCTATGCCAGGAGGCGGCAGGAAGTGCCAGAGAAAGGAAATGTATGAACGTAGGAAGAGATTCAGGCTGGTCGGTCAGTGAATCTAAGCCAGGTCTTTGAGTTGAACTTTGATCTGTCAATCATTTGATCTGTCAATCACATGCTGTTCCCTTGGATTAGCTGAGGGAGCATCTCAGTTTATTAGGTACAAAAAACCGGTCATACTACAGTACATTCACTTCAAGTAGACCAGATGTATTCTGGAGAGAAAGGGGGGGAGAGGGAGAGAGAGAGGGAGAGAGAGAGAGAGAGAGATGGGGGGAGAGAGAGAGAGAGAGAGAGAGAAGAGAGAGAGAGGAGAGAGAGAGAGAGAGAGAGAGAGAGAGATAAGAGAGAGAGAGGAGAGAGAGAGAGAGAGAGAGAGAGAGAGAGAGATGGGGGGAGAGAGGGAGATAGAGAGAGAGAGAGATGGGGGGAGAGAGGGAGAGATAGAGAGAGGGAGAGAGAGAGAGAGCGAGAGAGAGAGAGAGAGAGAGAAGAGAGAGAGAGAGAAGAGAGATAGAGAGAGAGAGAGATAAGACCACAAGTGTAATCATTATATAACAATAACTTAACCATTACATAACCATAACTTAACCATGTTTCAGGTGATGACCACCTCTGAGAGAATTAGAAGCAAACTCTCTACCATCAAATTAGGTAATTTGAGGAATGTCTTAAAGTCCATGAACACAAGGGTCTAGCATTGGGAAGGGAAGCCACCACTTCTGCCGGGGTGGCAGGAAGCCTAGTGGTTAGAGACAGGTAGCCTAGTAGTTAGAGACAGGTAGCCTAGTGGTTAGAGACAGGTAGTCTAGTGGTTAGAGACAGGTAGTCTAGTGGTTAGAGACAGGTAGCCTAGTGGTTAGAGACAGGTAGCCTAGTGGTTAGAGACAGGTAGCCTAGTGGTTAGAGACAGGTAGTCTAGTGGTTAGAGACAGGTAGCCTAGTGGTTAGAGACAGGTAGCCTAGTGGTTAGAGACAGGTAGCCTATTGGTTAGAGACAGGTAGCCTAGTGGTTTGAGACTGATAGCCTAGTGTAGCCTAGTGGTTAGAGACAGGTAGCCTAGTGGTTAGAGACAGGTAGCCTAGTGGTTAAAGACAGGTAGTCTAGTGGTTAGAGACAGGTAGCCTAGTGGTTAGAGACAGTTTATCTAGTGGTTAGAGACAGGTAGCCTAGTGGTTAGAGAGAGCTAGCCTAGTGGTTAGAGACAGATAGCCTAGTGTAGCCTAGTGGTTAGAAACAGGTAGCCTAGTGGTTAGAGACAGGTAGCCTAGTGGTTAGAGACAGGTAGCCTAGTGGTTAGAGTGTTGGGTCAGTAACCAAAAAGTTGCTGGATCAAATCCCTGAGCTGACAAGGTAAAAGTCTTTCTTTATGCCCCTGAACAAGGTAGGTAACCGACTGTTTTCTGGTAGGCTGTCATTGTAAATCAGAATGTGTTCTTAACGGACTTGCCTGGTTCAATAAAAACAATTCTGACAGAGCACCATTATGTAAGTGTAAAAGTTAAAGTCACTGTGTCTGAAGCATGACAGCATGCTAGCTAAACCACCCCTCATCATCTGAATACTGTTTCACAAGCAACAGAGAATAGCTTGGCCCAAACCTGACTGACACACACAGCATTGTAACAAAGTGAAGCAGTCAGTTGGTTGGTGGTGAAAAGGATGCATGCTGGGTACTGAGTAAGTCTCCATACCGGCTGGCGCCTTGGGCGCCACTTCAGACCAGAGCCTTATGGGCAGTGTGTGCACTATAAAGGGAATAGCAAAACATGTTAGCTACAAGCTGTACTGCTGGAAATGATGAAGAGCTCCTCCCCATTCTACACTGGTATGGCTGCACTGAACTGAGGGTGGAGTACTGCAGGGAGGAGGAGGAGGAGGAGGGGGGGGGGGGGGATCAGGGAGTTGGCATGACAACTCAAACAGTCCAGTAAATGCTACTGTTGGTCTGTTTACCTTAGCGCGGTTAAAAGCGAGAATAAAGTATTCATATTTTTTGAAGCATTGAAGCAGAAATGTGCTTCACATGAATGTTGCATTTTGTATCCTGCCTCTTATATCCTGCCTCTTATATCCTGTATTTTATATCCTGCCTCTTGTATCCTGCCTCTTATATCCTGCCTCTTATATCCTACAAATGTTTATGTTTCATGAATGTTACATGCATCTTACATCCTAAGAAGGGAAAAATATCACACAAATGGTCGTGATAATGTTATTTTAACCACTTTTGCCTACTGGGATCCTATGAGTACTTTGCATCTTCTATCTCCTTTCCTGTACAGTATCTGGGATGGACAAAAACAAATGTAGAAGCCATTTCCTCCAGTGACCAGACTGGATGAGTACTGATGAGGATAGCTGTAGTGTTCAAACTCTCTCTCTTTCTCTTTTGCTCTCTTTCTCTTTTGCTCTCTCTCTCTCTCTCTCTCTCTCTCTCTCCCCCCATCTCTCTCTCTCTCTCTCTCTCCTCTCTCTCTCTCTCTCTCTCCCCCCATCTCTCTCTCTCTCTCCCCCCCATCTCTCTCTCTCTCTCCCCCCCATCTCTCTCTCTCTCTCTCTCTCTCTCTCAATTCAATTCAATTCAATTCAATTCAATTCAAGGGCTTTATTGGCATGGGAAACATGTGTTAACATTGCCAAAGCAAGTGAGGTAGACAACATACAAAGTGAAAATATAAAGTGAAAAACAACAAATTAACAGTAAACATTACACATACAGAGGTTTCAAAACAGTAAAGACATTACAAATGTCATATTATATATATATATACAGTGTTTTAACAATGTACAAATGGTTAAAGGACACAAGATGAAATAAATAAGCATAAATATGGGTTGTATTTACAATGGTGTGTGTTCTTCACTGGTTGCCCTTTTCTCGTGGCAACAGGTCACAAATCTTGCTGCTGTGATGGCACACTGTGGAATTTCACCCAGTAGATATGGGAGTTTTTCAAATTTGGATTTGTTTTCGAATTCTTTGTGGATCTGTGTAATCTGAGGGAAATATGTCTCTCTAATATGGTCATACATTGGGCAGGAGGTTAGGAAGTGCAGCTCAGTTTCCACCTCATTTTGTGGGCAGTGAGCACATAGCCTGTCTTCTCTTGAGAGCCATGTCTGCCTACGGCGGCCTTTCTCAATAGCAAGGCTATGCTCACTGAGTCTGTACATAGTCAAAGCTTTCATTAATTTTGGGTCAGTCACAGTGGTCAGGTATTCTGCCGCTGTGTACTCTCTGTTTAGGGCCAAATAGCATTCTAGTTTGCTCTGTTTTTTTGTTAATTCTTTCCAATGTGTCAAGTAATTATCTTTTTGTTTTCTCATGATTTGGTTGGGTCTAATTGTGCTGTTTTCCTGGGGCTCTGTAGGGTGTGTTTGTGTTTGTGAACAGAGCCCCAGGACCAGCTTGCTTAGGGGACTCTTCTCCAGGTTCATCTCTCTGTAGGTGATGGCTTTGTTATGGAAGGTTTGTGAATCACTTCCTTTTAGGTGGTTGTAGAATTTAAGGGCTCTTTTCTGGATTTTGATAATTAGTGGGTATCGGCCTAATTCTGCTCTGCATGCATTATTTGGTGTTCTACGTTGTACACGGAGGATATTTTTGCTCTCTCTCTCACACACACACACACAGAGCAAATCTGCTATCCAGTTAACAACTAATTTCACAACTAAATAAAGAACCCATCCAACCAGTCAGGCATAAAGGTCAAGGACTTCTACATCCTTCAGTCAGTTCTCTATTATATTGGACTCCTTAGAAAATAAGAAAACGCCACATCGAGTGGCACGGGCGTCAGCCATGACAAAGAGATGGAGAGAGCGGAGTGAGTCTGAGAGATGGGTGTCTTAATTAATGACTAATGTGGCTCCAGAAAGCTAAACATGCATAAAGGAATGAGTTTGAGCTGGCATAAGCACTTCTCACCTGCCAAGGCTTTGACCGAGCATCTGTTTGCCAATTCTCGTGAGTGCCTGCAAAGGAGAAGAGGCTGGGTTGCTGGGGGTTGTTGTTTTAGATGCATGGAATCGATCGGTTAGAGAGGATTTACCTGAGTAGATTAGAGTTAGGAGCAGCTGGAAAGAGAGACAGAAAGGGAGGAGGGAGAGAGACATAGAGAGAGAGAGAGAGAGAGAGAGA
>NC_048584.1:41798951-41801451 GCF_013265735.2 Oncorhynchus mykiss
CTCTGAATGATCCAATGTTGACCTAAATGACTAATTATGTTAAATACAATCCACCTGTGTGTAATCAAGTCTCCGTATAAATGCACCTGCACTGTGATAGTCTCAGAGGTCCGTTAAAAGCGCAGAGAGCATCATGAAGAACAAGGAACACACCAGGCAGGTCCGAGATACTGTTGTGAAGAAGTTTAAAGCCGGATTTGGATACAAAAAGATTTCCCAAACTTTAAACATCCCAAGGAGCACTGTGCAAGCGATAATATTGAAATGGAAGGAGTATCAGACCACTGCAAATCTACCAAGACCTGGCCGTCCCTCTAAACTTTCAGCTCAGACAAGGAGAAGACTGATCAGAGATGCAGCCAAGAGGCCCATGATCACTCTGGATGAACTGCAGAGATCTACAGCTGAGGTGGGAGACTCTGTCCATAGGACAACAATCAGTCGTATATTGCACAAATCTGGCCTTTATGGAAGAGTGGCAAGAAGAAAGCCATTTCTTAAAGATATCCATAAAAAGTGTCATTTAAAGTTTGCCACAAGCCACCTGGGAGACACACCAAACATGTGGAAGAAGGTGCTCTGGTCAGATGAAACCAAAATTGAACTTTTTGGCAACAATGCAAAACGTTATGTTTGGCGTAAAAGCAACACAGCTGAACACACCATCCCCACTGTCAAACATGGTGGTGGCAGCATCATGGTTTGGGCCTGCTTTTCTTCAGCAGGGACAGGGAAGATGGTTAAAATTGATGGGAAGATGGATGGAGCCAAATACAGGACCATTCTGGAAGAAAACCTGATGGAGTCTGCAAAAGACCTGAGACTGGGACGGAGATTTGTCTTCCAACAAGACAATGATCCAAAACATAAAGCAAAATCTACAATGGAATGGTTCACAAATAAACATATCCAGGTGTTAGAATGGCCAAGTCAAAGTCCAGACCTGAATCCAATCGAGAATCTGTGGAAAGAACTGAAAACTGCTGTTCACAAATGCTCTCCATCCAACCTCACTGAGCTTGAGCTGTTTTGCAAGTAGGAATGGGAAAAAATGTCAGTCTCTCGATGTGCAAAACTGATAGAGACATACCCCAAGCGACTTACAGCTGTAATCGCAGCAAAAGGTGGCGCTACAAAGTATTAACTTAAGGGGGCTGAATAATTTTGCACGCCCAATTTTTCAGTTTTTGATTTGTTAAAAAAGTTTGAAATATCCAATAAATGTCGTTCCACTTCATGATTGTGTCCCACTTGTTGTTGATTCTTCACAAAAAAATACAGTTTTATATCTTTATGTTTGAAGCCTGAAATGTGGCAAAAGGTCGCAAAGTTCAAGGGGGCCGAATACTTTCGCAAGGCACTGTAAATACAGTATGGGGATGAGGTATATAGATGGGCTGTATACAGATGGGCTATGACCAGGTGCAGTGATCTGTGAGCTGCCCTGACAGCTGGTGCTTAAAGCTGGTGTGTGAGATGGGAATGTCCAGCTTCAGTGATTTTTGCAGTTCGTTCCAGTCAGTGGCAGCAGAGAAATCGAAGGAAAGGCGACCAATCGAGGAATTGGTTTTGGGGGTGACCAGTGAGATATACCTGCTGGAGCGCGTGCTACGATTGGTGACCAGCGAGCTGAGATAGGGCGGGGCTTTACCTAGCAGAGACTTGTAGATAACCTGTAGCCAGTGGGTTTGGCGACGAGTATGAAGCGAGGGCCAGCCAATCTGACTGCCTGGCTTGCTGGGTGTGCAGGATGTCTGCCATGAGAACTGATAGATGCTGAGAGAAACTAACTGAACGTGTAATAATGATAACGAACAGCTGCTTTTCCATGTCCTTCCTGTTGTATCAGATACATAACCTGTCCCTGGGCATTAACCACTGTGACTCAGTTTACGTTGATCAGAAATACAGTATAGACATTGTTAATGTTGTAAATGACTATTGTAGCTGGAAAAGGCTGATTTTTTACTGTTGCAAAGAAAAAGCCATATCTCAGACTGGCCAATAAAAAGAAAATATTAAGATGGGCAAAATAACACAGACACTGGACAGAGGAACTCTGCCTAGAAGGCCAACATCACGGAGTCACCTCTTCACTGTTGACGTTGAGACTGGTGTTTTGCGGGTACTATTCAATGAAGCTGCCAGTTGAGGTCTTGTGAGGTGTCTGTTTCTCAAACTAGACACTAATGTACTTGTCCTCTTGCTCATGTGTGCACCGGGGCCTCCCACTCCTCTTTCTATTCTGGTTAGAGCCAGTTTGTTCTGTTCTGGTAAGGGAGTAGTACACAGCATTGTACGAGATCTTCAGTTTCTTGGCAATTTCTCGAATAGCTTTCTTTTCTCAGAACAAGAATAGACTGACGAGTTTCAGAAGAAAGGTCTTTGTTTCGGGTCATTTTGAGCCTGTAATTGAACCCACAAATGCTGATGCTCCAGATACTCAACTAGTCTAAAGAAAGACATTTTTATTATTAGGACTATTGGGACTATTGGGACT
>NC_048584.1:41803951-41826451 GCF_013265735.2 Oncorhynchus mykiss
TTTACATTCACTGGAGTCATCTCAGCTGAGCATGAAGGAGTTGAGCATGAAGGAGTTGAGCATGAAGGAGTTGAGCATGAAGGAGTTGAGCATGAAGGAGCTGAGCATGAAGGAGCTGAGCATGAAGGAGTTGAGCATGAAGGAGTTGAGCATGAAGGAGTTGAGCATGAAGGAGCTGAGCATGAAGGAGTTGAGCATGAAGGAGTTGAGCATTAAGGAGCTGAGCATGAAGGAGTTGAGCATAAAGGAGTTGAGCATGAAGGAGTTGAGCATGAAGGAGTTGAGCATGAAGGAATTGAGCATGAAGGAGTTGATTATGAAGGAGTTGAGCATGAAGAAGTTGAGCATGAAGGAGTTGAGCATGAAAGAGCTGAGCATGAAGGAGTTGAGCATGAAGGAGTTGAGCATGAAGGAGTTGAGCATGAAGGAGTTGAGCATGAAGGAGCTGAGCATGAAGGAGTTTATTATGAAGGAGCTGAGCATGAAGGAGTTGAGCATGAAGGAGTTGAGCATGAAGGAGTTGAGCATGAAGGAGCTGAGCATGAAGGAGCTGAGCATGAAGGAGTTGAGCATGAAGGAGTTGAGCATGAAGGAGTTGAGCATGAAGGAGTTGAGCATGAAGGAGTTGAGCATGAAGGAGCTGAGCATGAAGGAGCTGAGCATGAAGGAGTTGAGCATGAAGGAGTTGAGCATGAAGGAGTTGAGCATGAAGGAGCTGAGCATGAAGGAGTTGATTATGAAGGAGCTGAGCATGAAGGAGTTGAGCATGAAGGAGTTGAGCATGAAGGAGTTGAGCATGAAGGAGCTGAGCATGAAGGAGCTGAGCATGAAGGAGTTGAGCATGAAGGAGTTGAGCATGAAGGAGTTGAGCATGAAGGAGTTGAGCAAGAAGGAGTTGAGCATGAAGGAGCTGAGCATGAAGGAGCTGAGCATGAAGGAGTTGAGCATGAAGGAGTTGAGCATGAAGGAGCTGAGCATGAAGGAGTTGAGCATGAAGGAGTTGAGCATGAAGGAGTTGAGCATGAAGGAGTTGAGCATGAAGGAGTTGAGCATGAGCTCTCTCTTTTTTTTTACAGAGCCACTGAAATGAAAAAAATGTAATATGCAGTTAGCTTTCCTTAGTAAGTTTTGCTAGTGATGTGACAAAGTTATTCTTACCAAGCCATCTTTAAAAAAAATTAATTTGAATTTGAACATGAACCAGTATCCTCTTACAGTATCAACACTTGGGGTGGTGATAAGGGTTACAGTATTAACTATTAGGGTGGGTTACAGTATTAACTATAGGGGTGAGTTACAGTATTAACTATAGGGGTGGGTTACAGTATTAACTATTAGTGTGGGTTACAGTATTAACTATTGGGGTGGGTTACAGTATTAACTATAGGGGTGAGTTACAGTATTAACTATAGGGGTGGGTTACAGTATTAACTATTAGTGTGGGTTACAGTATTAACTATTAGTGTGGGTTACAGTATTAACTATTAGTGTGGGTTACAGTATTAACTATTAGTGTGGGTTACAGTAGTGTGGGTTACAGTATTAACTATTAGTGTGGGTTACAGTATTAACTATTAGTGTGGGTTACAGTATTAACTATTAGTGTGGGTTACAGTATTAACTATTAGGGTGAGTTACAGTATTAACTATAGGGGTGGGTTACAGTATTAACTATTAGTGTGGGTTACAGTATTAACTATTAGTGTGGGTTACAGTATTAACTATAGGGGTGAGTTACAGTATTAACTATAGGGGTGAGTTACAGTATTAACTATTAGGGTGGGTTACAGTATTAACTATTAGGGTGGGTTACAGTATTAACTCTTTGGTGGGGATATGTTGGGTAGTTAAGCCTCAACCACAACATGAAAAAGACAGACTGACTTTCTTTACTTCTCGCCCACCATCCATGGACAGGCAGTTAGGCATCAAGATGAAGCTCCACCCATCCATCAGAGGGAAGATGAAGCTCCACCCATCCATCAGAGGGAAGATGAAGCTCCACCCATCCATCAGAGGGAAGATGAAGCTCCACCCATCCATCAGAGGGAAGATGAAGCTCCACCCATCCATCAGAGGGAAGATGAAGCTCCACCCATCCATCAGAGAGAAGATGACGCTCCACCCTTCCATCAGAGGGAAGATGAAGCTCCACCCATCCATCAGAGGGAAAATGAAGCTCCACTCATCCATCAGAGGGAAGATGAAGCTCCACCCATCCATCAGATTGAAGATGAAGCTCCACCCATCCATCAGAGAGAAGATGAAGCTCCACCCATCCATCAGAGAGAAGATGAAGCTCCACCCATCCATGGGCAGGCAGTTAGGAATCAGAGGGAAGATGAAGCTCCACCCATCCATCAGAGGGAAGATGAAGCTCCACCCATCCATCAGAGGGAAGATGAAGCTCCACCCATCCATCAGAGGGAAGATGAAGCTCCACCCATCCATCAGAGGGAAGATGAAGCTCCACCCATCCATCAGAGAGAAGACGAAGCTCCACCCATCCATCAGAGAGAAGATGAAGCTCCACCCATCCATGGGCAGGCAGTTAGGAATCAGAGGGAAGATGAAGCTCCACCCATCCATCAGAGGGAAGATGAAGCTCCACCCATCCATCAGAGAGAAGATGAAGCTCCACCCATCCATGGGCAGGCAGTTAGGAATCAGAGGGAAGATGAAGCTCCACCCATCCATCAGAGGGAAGATGAAGCTCCACCCATCCATCAGAGAGAAGATGAAGCTCCACCCATCCATGGGCAGGCAGTTAGGAATCAGAGGTAGGGCTCCGTTGACTTGATGCGCTGAGACGTTCTCCCTTTAAACGATGCTACAGCAGGCATGAGAGGTAATCCTCAGGAGTTAAACGAGGGGAGAGGAGAAGGCAGACTCCTCTGGGCTTTTTATTTATGTTCCCATCACATGGGGTTGGGGTGACTGTAGGCTGTGGTAATATTATGGGCCTGGAGTCAAGTTATGCTGTGGTAAATGCACTTGACAGAACTTCAGCTCAACTTCTACATAGTTAAAATGAGAAAACACATCAAAGTAAAAAAAAATGTAATAAAAAAATTAATGTTTTACAAACGTTACCAGTAAGTGACAAT
Source organism: Oncorhynchus mykiss (assembly GCF_013265735.2). Classification (NCBI taxonomy): domain Eukaryota; kingdom Metazoa; phylum Chordata; class Actinopteri; order Salmoniformes; family Salmonidae; genus Oncorhynchus; species Oncorhynchus mykiss. The sequence continues at coordinate 41,807,059 of NC_048584.1, forward strand.
GTACGTTTTTAGATTAAATCTGAGGCTAGGATTAGAAAGTTTCCTGACCTTTACCGTGGTATCTTATCTTATCATATCATATCTTAACTTAACTTAACTTAACTTATCTTATCTTAACTTATCTTATCTTATCTTAACTTAACTTATCTTAACTTAACTTAAATGAACTTAACTTATCTTAACTTATCTTCTTATCTTATCTTAACTTATCTTAACTTATCTTATCTTATCTTAACTTATCTTGTCTTAACTTACCTTAACTTATCTTAACTTAACTTAAATGAACTTAACTTATCCTAACTTATCTTCTTATCTTATCTTAACTTATCTTATCTTATCTTAACTTATCTTAACTTATCTTATCTTATCTTAACTTATCTTAACTTAACTTACCTTAACTTATCTTAACTTATTTTATCTTATCTTAACTTATCTTATCTTAACTTATCTTAACTTAACTTACCTTAACTTATCTTAACTTCTTTTATCTTATCTTAACTTATCTTGTCTTAACTTATCTTGTCTTAACTCATCTTAACTTATCTCATCTTTACAAATGGTATCTTACTCCTTATATAGCTCACTGAGTGGCAGGTGCTTCACACCTCAAGCCCATTTCTTTTACTGAACAAAGTGCTTTTCCCAGCAGCAATATGCAGTCAGCTAGTAACGTCTAACGCTGGAGGGACGATTTTAAACATCGTTTTCACACCACAGCGTCGTGACAGCAGCACAAGTGCCTGTCAAGAACTTTGGGGAGAGACCAGTTCAAATCAAATCAAATCAAATGTTATTGGTCACACGTACACATGGTTAGCAGATGTTAATCGACTGTAGAGAAATGCGGGTGCTTCTAGTTCCGACTGTGCAGTAATATCTAACAAGTAGTCTAACAATTCTCCAATAACTACTTAATACACACATCTAAAGAGCTGAATGAGAATATGTACATATAAATATATGGATGAGCGATGGCCGAGCAGCATAGGCAATATGCAATAGATGGTATAAAATACAGTATGTACAATGTGATATGAGTAACGCAATATTATCTGAATTGGTATTGTTTAAAGTGACTAGTGATCCATTTATTAAAGTGGCCAGTGATCGGGTCTCAATGTTGGCAGCATCCTCTCTGATTTAGTGATGGCTGTTTAACAGTCTGATGGCCTTGAGATAGAAGCTGTTTTTCAGTCTCTCGGTCCCAGCTTTGATGCACCTGTACTGACCTCGCCTTCTGGATGATAGCGGGGTGAACAGGCAGTGTCTCGGGTGGTTGTTGTCCTTGATGATCTTTTTGGCCTTCCTGTGACATCGGGTGGTGTAGGTGTCCTGGAGGGCAGGTAGTTTGTCCCCGGTGATGCATTGTGCGGACCGCACCACCCTCTGGAGAGCCTTACGGTTGTGGGCGGAGCAGTTGCCGTACCAGGCGGTGATACAGCCCGACAGGATGCTCTTGACGTTTTCGAGAGGTTTCTCAAGAGACAATCCTGTTGTGTAAACGTGGGAAATTCTCACATTTCGACAACACCTCGTGAGGTTACGCATGACACTCGCCCGACAGCTGCCCCCTCCCAGCAGGACAGTGAAAACAGACTGGTCTTGTTGAACTCAACACTCCTACAGTATATATGGTAAAAGCAGAGCAACTGTTTTTGAAAACAGTTGAAATGTATAGACATTTCCTTATATTTGAGACTTGTTTTATTTATTTTTTTACCTGAAATTTCAGTAACAGCCTGATTTTACCGGATGCACTGAGTCACGAAACTGGAAGCCTTTTCCAGTTACAATATATATATATATATATATTTTTTTACAAATGTGAATACTATGTCAAAATATTGAGATATGCAAGTCTAATTAAAGTGGGTCAAAAAATTATTTAGTCAGCCACCAATTGTGCAAGTTCTCCCGCTTAAAAAGATGAGAGAGGCATGTAATTTTCATCATATGTTTTCTAATTAAAAAAAAAGTTATTTAACCTTTAACCAAGTCAGTTAAGAACAAATTCTTATTTTACAATCCCGGGCCAAACCCGTACGACGCTGAGCCAATTGTGCGCCGCCCTGTGGGACTCCCGATCACGGCCGGTTGTGATACAGTCCAGGATCAAACCAGGGTATGTAGTGACGCCTCTGGCACTGAGATGCAATATCTCAGATCGCTGAACCAGGGTATGAGGTGATGCCTCTGGCACTGATATGCAGTACCTCAGATCGCTGAACCAGGGTATGTAGGGACGCCTCTGGCACTGATATGCAGTACCTCAGATCGCTGAACCAGGGTATGTAGGGACGCCTCTGGCACTGATATGCAGTACCTCAGATCGCTGAACCAGGGTATGTAGTGATGCCTCTGGCACTGATATGCAGTACCTCAGATCGCTGAACCAGGGTATGTAGGGACGCCTCTGGCACTGATATGCAGTACCTCAGATCGCTGAACCAGGGTATGTAGGGACGCCTCTGGCACTGATATGCAGTACCTCAGATCGCTGAACCAGGGTATGTAGTGATGCCTCTGGCACTGATATGCAGTACCTCAGATCGCTGAACCAGGGTATGTAGTGATGCCTCTGGCACTGATATGCAGTACCTCAGATCGCTGAACCAGGGTATGTAGTGATGCCTCTGGCACTGATATGCAGTACCTCAGATCGCTGAACCAGGGTATGTAGTGATGCCTCTGGCACTGATATGCAGTACCTCAGATCGCTGAACCAGGGTATGTAGGGACGCCTCTGGCACTGATATGCAGTACCTCAGATCGCTGAACCAGGGTATGTAGTGATGCCTCTGGCACTGATATGCAGTACCTCAGATCGCTGAGCCAGGGTATGTAGTGATGCCTCTGGCACTGATATGCAGTACCTCAGATCGCTGAACCAGGGTATGTAGTGATGCCTCTGGCACTGATATGCAGTACCTCAGATCGCTGAACCAGGGTATGTAGTGATGCCTCTGGCACTGATATGCAGTACCTCAGATCGCTGAACCAGGGTATGTAGTGATGCCTCTGGCACTGATATGCAGTACCTCAGATCGCTGAACCAGGGTATGTAGTGATGCCTCTGGCACTGATATGCAGTACCTCAGATCGCTGAACCAGGGTATGTAGTGATGCCTCTGGCACTGATATGCAGTACCTCAGATCGCTGAACCAGGGTATGTAGGGACGCCTCTGGCACTGATATGCAGTACCTCAGATCGCTGAACCAGGGTATGTAGTGATGCCTCTGGCACTGATATGCAGTACCTCAGATCGCTGAACCACTCGATAGCCGAATCAGGTCAATATGTTTTTTGTTTTTTAATCCTGGAAAAACTCCTGGCATTAAGGAAGATGAAAACATAAAAATCCTGTCAAACAAATCATGAGCCTAAACAACAGTACTTCTCCCACCTCTCCCCTTCACCCCCCTCTCCCCCTAAATCCCCGCCACTTCTACCTCTCCCCCACCTCTCCCCTCAACACCCCCGCCTCACACTGTGAGTTGACAGCAAAAACCGGCGGCAACAGACAGAGCAGAGGACAAAGAAAACCCTCTCCAGTTTCCACCCAGTCCTCACACCCCTCCCCCACAACATGTCATTGACAGCTCCACCACAAGCCATTGACTAAGTCTCAAAAGGCATCCTATTGTTTCTACACTACACTACCTCTGACCATTGGCCCACAGTGAACTATATACTGTAGGGAATCGGGGTCCATTTGGGATGCAATCTGAGGGCTGAGCCAAGTGACCGCTCCCTCTCAAACCCACTCATAAACATCTCCTCTCTACTCAACCATTCCATTTATTCCTCTGTCATCACCCTCTTCAGGTTTCATTTATTCCTCTGTCATCACCCTCTCCAGGTTCCATTTATTCCTCTGTCATCACCCTCTTCAGGTTCCATTTATTCCTCTATTCATCACCCTCTTCGGGTTCTATTTATTCCTCTGTCATCACCCTCTCCAGGTTCCATTTATTCCTCTGTCATCACCCTCTTCAGGTTCCATTTATTCCTCTATTCATCACCCTCTTCGGGTTCTATTTATTCCTCTGTCATCACCCTCTTCAGGTTCCATTTATTCCTCTGTCATCACCCTCTTCAGGTTCCATTTATTCCTCTGTCATCACCCTCTTCAGGTTCCATTTATTCCTCTGTCATCACCCTCTTCAGTTCAATTTATTCCCCTGTCATCACCCTCTTCAGTTCAATTTATTCCTCTGTCATCACCCTCTTCGGGTTCCATTTATTCCTCTGTCATCACCCTCTTCAGGTTCCATTTATTCCTCTGTCATCACCCTCTTCAGGTTCCATTTATTCCTCTGTCATCACCCTCTTCAGGTTCCATTTATTCCTCTGTCATCACCCTCTTCAGGTCCATTTATTCCTCTGTCATCACCCTCTTCAGGTTCCCTTTGAATCTGGATCTTAAAGAAAGGAGGACAGGAATTGTTGGAGGGAATGGGGGAGCGAGGGAGGGAGAGAGGGCGAGAGGGAGGCAGAGAGAGAGAGTGGGAGGGAGGGAGGTTGCGAGGGAGGGAGAGAGGCATCTCACGCATGCTTCCCACTTCTTCAATAAAGTCTTTGATATCATTCAACGAGAGAAAACTTGTTTTCATGTAAATTTGTTCATTGAAAAATACTGCAAAAAAACATCTTAGTTAGTCGCTCAATTTTATCTCGGCAAAAATGTCAAAGTGAATGACAGATTTCTTGAGACAGATTCATTCTGATTATTTTGAGAAAGTGTATACAGGCTATGGCATCTGAAAATGGAAAAAAAAACAGTGCTATTGCCACATTTTTCTAAATGTATCAAGCGAAAGTCTTTAATTATTAAGGGAGCATGCAAACACACTCGTTCGGTTCGCCAGCCAAGTTAGCCAAGGCGCCAGCCAAACTGAATCATTTTGAAACCTTTATTAAACACCTCTTGTGGCCTCATGGGCCCTGGTCAAAAGTAGTGTACTGTAGCAACATTCCCATTTCCTGTTAGCTCTAATCAGCTAGGTCAATCGGCCTGAGGACTGTGTACGGTCGATCTTATCTTATTTTGATTGGCTGAGCGCTGCTTTGTTAAAGATAGGACTGACTTCCTCTCCACACATCAGAGCTCAGTGACAACAACAATACAGGACTGTCGGTACATAAAGAACCAATCATCTGAAAGCTCAGACACACCAGTGGTGTTTGCTGGCCCAGAGAACTTAGCACCTCTGAACGTAGTTTGCTGGCCCAGAGAACTTAGCACCTCTGAACGTAGTTTGAGAACCGAGTGTGAATCGATTTTACATGAAACATTCGGTGAGATGTTTCATGACGATGACCAAGCTACTAGTCTCAAATACTGTAGAGAGAGTGCACTGATCTAATTTAATCACTCTAGATGAGTACTGTAGAGAGAGTGCACTGATCTAATCTAATCACTCTAGATGAGTATTCAAATCACAGTAGCTCATAGCTAACAGAGCATTAAAATCACAGTCGCTCATAGCTAACACAACATTAAAATCACAGTAGCTCATAGCTAACAGAGCATTAAAATCACAGTAGCTCATAGCTAACAGAACATTAAAATCACAGTCGCTCATAGCTAACACAAAATTAAATTCACAGTAGCTCACAGAGGATTAAATTCACAGTAGCACACAGAGCATTAAAATCACAATAGCTCACAGAGCATTAAATTCACAGTAGCTCACAGAGCATTAAAATCACAGTAGCTCACAGAGCATTAAAATCACAGTAGCTCACAGAGCATTAAAATCACAGTAGCTCACAGAGCTCTTCAAACACAGTAGCTCACAGAGCTCTTCAAACACAGTAGCTCACAGAGCATTAAAATCACAGTAGCTCACAGAGGATTAAATTCACAGTAGCACACAGAGCATTAAAATCACAGTAGCTCACAGAGCATTAAATTCACAGTAGCTCACAGAGCATTAAAATCACAGTAGCTCACAGAGCATTAAAATCACAGTAGCTCACAGAGCATTAAAATCACAGTAGCTCACAGAGCTCTTCAAAGACAGTAGCTCACAGAGCTCTTCAAACACAGTAGCTCACAGAGCTCTTCAAACACAGTAGCTCACAGAGCATTAAAATCACAGTAGCTCACAGAGCATTAAAATCACAATAGCTCACAGAGCATTAAATTCACAGTAGCTCACAGAGCATTAAAATCACAGTAGCTCACAGAGCATTAAAATCACAGTAGCTCACAGAGCATTAAAATCACAGTAGCTCACAGAGCTCTTCAAACACAGTAGCTCACAGAGCTCTTCAAACACAGTAGCTCACAGAGCATTAAAATCACAGTAGCTCACAGAGGATTAAATTCACAGTAGCACACAGAGCATTAAAATCACAGTAGCTCACAGAGCATTAAATTCACAGTAGCTCACAGAGCATTAAAATCACAGTAGCTCACAGAGCATTAAAATCACAGTAGCTCACAGAGCATTAAAATCACAGTAGCTCACAGAGCTCTTCAAAGACAGTAGCTCACAGAGCTCTTCAAACACAGTAGCTCACAGAGCTCTTCAAACACAGTAGCTCACAGAGCATTAAAATCACAGTAGCTCACAGAGCATTAAAATCACAGTAGCTCACAGAGCATTAAAATCACAGTAGCTCACAGAGCATTAAAATCACAGTAGCTCACAGAGCTCTTCAAACACAGTAGCTCACAGAGCTCTTCAAACACAGTAGCTCACAGAGCTTTTCAAACACACAACACATGAGCTGGCTGTCTTTTCATGAGAAGGGACAAAATACTAAAATACCGAGATGAGCAAAAAATATATTCTAGAGTCCAGTGTCTGTGAAAAGCAAAAATTACTACAATTCTGTCTTCTTTATTTGACGGATAAATGAAGACTGTATTATATTTTAGAGGAACATTTCTTTACAGACTTCTACAGCAAATGTATTCAAACTTTATTTAACAAGGTTGTCTCACAACAGGTCAAAATATCTATTTTTCAATGGAGACCTTACAAGTACTGTGAGTCTCCTACTTAAAACCAGGTTGTTGAAACCAGGGCTCCTCAATTCAAACTAAAAGTTACATATTGGCTCCATTGTAGGGATAAAATGCTAGCATACAACTAAATGTGCAGGGGAAAGATGCTAAGTCTGCTAATTAGGAGATTTAGTGCTGGGATAGGCAGTAAACCAATTACAATAGATAGAGTTAGGTGCTTGAATGAGCCACATTAGAGCAAAGCACACTGGACTGTGAAGGCATTGTTGAAGACCCATTATATGCTGATCCCATCTTTTACCTCACTGTGTGTGTGTGTGTGTGTGTGTGTGTGTGTGTGTGTGTGTGTGTGTGTGTATTGGCCTCAGGGCTCTAGGGGAAGAGGCTTGTATCTAATCAGATCACAAGGTATTGTTTCGTAGGTCATTAACCTTTGGGGGTTCTGGGGGGGTTAACCCTGAGTTGACAAGTCACCCCTTACCACCCCGCCCTCTTCTCCCTCTACCCCATCCTACCCCTTACCCCCTCCTAGAGTACCTCTTATCTAGTCAAGACAATGTCCATTTCCTGAAGACAATGCGTGTGCTTGCTCAGCAGTCTAAGTGGAACCAGGTTGAATTGTTAGTAGCTAATGTACTATTCAAGCTGAATAAAAGCAGAAAGAGTTACATGAAGTAAAAGATGGCATCTCATTGTTTTAGTCAATGCCTTGTCTCCTCTCCTACCCCCTCGCTCCTACCCCCTCGCTGTAGCTAGGAGAGGCCCAATACAATCAATCAGAGCAGCTATTAGTGTTGTTCTCTGTCCACACACACACGCACGCACGCACGCACGCACACACACACACACACACACACACACACACACACACACACACACACACACACACACACACACACACACACACACACACACACACACACACACACACACACACACACACACACACACACACCAGGAACCCCTGGGTAACCCTGACCAGCAAGATGTCAACCGTCTTCTTTAGCCTTTACTTGTTGTTGTCAGCTCTCTCTCTCTCTCTCTCTGTTCTCTCTCTCTGCTCTCTCTCTCTCTCTCTCTCTCTGATCCCTCTCTCCTGTTCTCTCTCTCTGTTCTCTCTCTGTTCTCTCTCTCTCTCTGTTCTGTCTCTCTGTTCTCCCCCTCTCTCTCTGTTCCCTCTCTCTGATCTCTCTCTCTGTTCTCTCTCTCTGTTCTCTCATTCTGTTCTCACTCTCTCTGTTCTCTCTCTCTGTTCTCTGTTCTGTCTCTCTGTTCTCTCTCTCTGTTCTCTGTTCTCTCTCTCTGTTCTCTCTCTTTTTTCTCTCTGTTCTGTCTGTCAGTCTCAGTTCTCTCTCTCTGTTGTCTCTCTGTACTCTCTCATGTTCTCTCTCTCTGCTCTCTCTCTCTGTCTCTGTTCTAACTCTCTATTCTGTCTCTGTTCTCTCTCTGTTCTCTCTCTCTGTCTCTGTAATCTCTCATGTTCTCTCTCTCGGTTCTCTCTCTCTGTCTCTGTTCTCTCTCTCTGTCTCTGTTCTCTCTGCTCTCTCTCTCTGTTCTCTCTCTCTGTTTTCTCTCTGTACTCGCTCATGTTCTCTCTCCTGTTCTCTCTCTGTTCTCTATCTCTGTTCTCTCTCTCTGTTCTCTCTTTGTTATCTCTCCCTCTGTACTCTCATGTTCTCTCTCTCAGTTCTCTCTCTCTCTGTTCTCTCTCTCTCTGTGTTCTCTCTCTCCTGTTATCTCTCTCTGTTCTCTCTCCTGTTATCTCTCTCTCCTGTTCTCGCTCTCCCTCTCTGTGTTCACTCTCTCCTGTTATCTCTCTCCTGTTATCTCTCTCTGTTCTCTCTCCTGTTCTCTCTCTCCTGTTCTCTCTCTGTTCCCTCTCTCTGTGTTCTCTCTCTCCTGTTATCTCTCTCCTGTTATCTCTCTCTGTTTTCGCTCCTCTCTCTCTGTTCTCTCTCTCTGTTCTCTTTCCTGTTCCCTCTCCTCTAATGGCCTCTAGGGATGGAATGGTTAAGGAGCAACATATGGGATCTGCATTAGAAAAGATGTCCCTCAGCATCTTTCTGTTGCTCACAACACACACACACACACACACACACACACACACACACACACACACACACACACACACACACACACACACACACACACACACACACACACACACACACACACACAATGGGAATCCAATGGGAGTTCTTGTTTATCCACAGTAAAAAACCACTTTACCGCCATGACACTTGTCAAATTCTCCATTGATATGCCTCAGAACAATGTATGTGTGTGTGTCCAATTACATGCATATTGATATGCATACTGGGCAATACCCAGACACACACATTTCCATGTATGTACCCTTACCCACTGTCACGTTCGTCATAACGAGGAGACCAGCATGATAAGAATACATTCTTCTTTATTTACACGAAAAACACTAAACCAACAAAACAACAAAACAACCAAACAACCAAACAACAAAACAACAAAACAACAAAACAACAAAACAATAAAACAACAAAACAACAAAACAATAAAACAATAAAACAACAAAACAACAAAACAACAAAACAACAAAACAACAAAACAATAAAACAACAAAACAACAAAACAATAAAACAATAAAACAACAAAACAACAAAACAACAAAACAACAAAACAACCAACAAAACAACAAAAAACAACAAAGACGCTATAAGACACGAGTGCTGACACATTGACAATAACCCACAAAACCAAAATGGAAAAAATGGCAACCTAAATAGGATCCCTAATCAGAGACAACTATAAACAGCTGTCTCTGATTGGGAACCAATTCAGGCCACCGTAGACCTACATTTACCTAGACAATACCAAAACCCCATAGATACACAAAAAACCCTAGACAAGACAAAAAAAAAACACACATACCCACCCTCGTCACAACAACAATACAGAAAACGAAGATAACTAAGGTCACGGCGTGACACCCACATAGAGACTAGTGATTCATTCACTCACTCTGTCCTCACTCTGTCCTCCAGGAAAACAACAGGATGTACTCCCTTCTCTCAGAAGCGACATACACACATACAGATGGAGGATTTTAATTTGAGTCAGTTCGCTACAGCAGGACAATGACAGAATGTTTATTATGAGGTGGATTATAGTTAATGGACACATTTGTTTATACATTTCTAAGGGAAAGTCAAGTCTGAAGATTTCTAACTGGAAATTACAAAAAGAAGCCTTTTGACTAGGTTCCCCTTTTAAACCTCAAATACAATATACGTTTTAAATGTCCTGCAATGCAGCAGAGTTATCCAGCAACAGAGTGATCAAATTAAAATCCTACACATGATATACACATTTCTGAGACGTCGCTTAGCGATCCGGGGAAGCACTTAGAACATGTCATTAGTTATTTCTCTAACTCACTCATTCAAATAAGAAACACATTCATGGAAAGGACATAGGCAGGCAGGCAGGCAGGCAGGCAGGCAGGCAGGCAGGCAGGCAGGCAGACAGGCAGGCAGGCAGGCAGGCAGGCAGGCAGGCAGGCAGGCAGGCAGGCAGGAAGGCAGACAGGCAGGCAGGCAGGCAGGCAGGCAGGCAGGCAGGCAGGCAGGCAGGCAGGCAGGCAGGCAGGCAGGCAGGCAGACAGGCAGGCAGGCAGACAGGCAGGCAGGCAGGCAGGCAGGCAGGCAGGCAGGCAGGCAGGAAGGCAGGCAGGCAGGCAGGCAGGCAGACAGGCAGGCAGGCAGACAGACAGAGATGTGTATTTGATCATGTATATGTTTTTGCTCTTTATTCTTTGTTATAGAGCCAAAAAGATTGGAGAAGTGGTTTACCCATACATCTCCACTTTGGATAGAATATTCTTCATGTTGTTGTTTGTTTAATGTGTTCCAATTCTCCCAGAAGTGATTAGATTCTATGGATTCTTCAATTACATTGAGCTGATTTCTGACGTTCTGAGTTCCTTCTTTTTCTGTAGTGTATTTCTGTATTGTTTTAGTGATTCACCATAGTGAAGGTTTAGACTCAGGTTTTCTGGGTCTCTATGTTTTTGGTTGGACAGATTTCTCAATTTATTTCTTAGGTTTTTGCTTTCTTCATCAAACCATTTGTTATTGTTGATAATTGTCTTATGTTGTCTGCTAGAAATGTTTTGAGTTATAGGGAAGATGAGATATCAAATACTGTATGTTAGGATTTCCAAAGCAAGTGATAGATAATATACAAAGGTGAAATTAACAATAAAAATAAACAGTAAACATTCTCATAGAACGAAGACATTCCAAAAGAACAAAGACATTCCAAAAGAACGAAGACATTCCAAAAGAACAAAGACATTCCTTAAGAACGAAGACATTACAAAAGAACGAAGACATTACAAAAGAACAAAGACATTACAAAAGAACAAAGACATTCCAAAAGAACGAAGACATTCCAAAAGAACAAAGACATTCCTTAAGAACGAAGACATTACAAAAGAACGAAGACATTACAAAAGAACAAAGACATTACAAAAGAACAAAGACATTACAAAAGAACGAAGACATTCCAAAAGAACAAAGACATTACAAAAGAACGAAGACATTACAAAAGAACGAAGACATTACAAAAGAACAAAGACATTACAAAAGAACGAAGACATTACAAAAGAACGAAGACATTACAAAAGAACAAAGACATTACAAAAGAACAAAGACATTCCAAAAGTACAAAGACATTCCAAAAGAACAAAGACATTACAAAAGAACGAAGACATTCCAAAAGAACAAAGACATTCCTTAAGAACGAAGACATTACAAAAGAACGAAGACATTACAAAAGAACGAAGACATTACAAAAGAACAAAGACATTACAAAAGAACAAAGACATTCCAAAAGTACAAAGACATTCCAAAAGAACAAAGACATTACAAAAGAACGAAGACATTCCAAAAGAACAAAGACATTCCTTAAGAACGAAGACATTACAAAAGAACGAAGACATTACAAAAGAACGAAGACATTACAAAAGAACGAAGACATTACAAAAGAACAAAGACATTCCAAAAGAACAAAGACATTCCAAAAGAACAAAGACATTACAAAAGAACGAAGACATTACAAAAGTACGAAGACATTACAAAAGTACAAAAGGGAAAATAAATAATCTGTGTAATCTGAGGGAAATAATATTAGAACCTAATATGGTCATACATTGAGGTTAGGAAGTGGAGCTGTGTACAATGTACAAATGGTTAAAGGACACAAGATAAAATAAATAAGCATAAATATGGGTTGTATTTACAATGGTGTTTGTTCTTCACTGGTTGCCCTCTTCTCGTGGCAACAGGTCACAAATCTTGCTGCTGTGATGGCACACTGTGAAATTTCACCCAGTAGATATGGGAGTTTATCAAAATTGGGCTTGTTTTCAAATTCTTTGTGGATCTGTGTAATTTGAGGGAAAGATGTCTCTCTAATATGGTCATACATTGGGCAGGAGGTTAGGAAGTGCATCTCAGTTTCCACCTCATTTTGTGGGCAGTGTGCACATAGCCTGTCTTCTCTTGAGAGCCATGCCTGCCTACGGCGGTCTTTCTCAATAGCAAGGCAATGCTCACTGAGTCTGTACATAGTCAATGCTTTCCTTAAGTTTGGGTCAGTCACAGTGGTCAGGTATTCTGCCATTGTGTACTCTCTGTTTAGAGCCAAATAGCATTATAGTTTGCTCTGTTTTTTTGTTAATTCTTTCCAATGTGTCAAGTAATAATCTTTTTGTTTTCTCATGATTTGGTTGGGTCTAATTGTATTGCTGTCCCAGGGCTCTGAGGGGTCTGTTTGTGTTTGTGAACAGAGCCACAGGACTAGCTTGCTTAGGGGCCTCTTCTCCAGGTTCATCTCTCTGATGGCTTTGTTATGGAAGTTTTGGGAATCGCTTCCTTTTTGGTGGTTGAAGAATTTAATAACGTCTCTTTTCTGGATTTTGATAATTAGCGGGTATCTGTGTTTTTTATTGCACACAGAGGATATTTTTGCAGAATTCTGTATGCAGAATCTCAATTTGGTGTTTATCCCATTTTGTGAATCCTTGGTTGGTGAGCGGACCCCAGACCTCAAAGGGCAATGGGCTCTATGACTGATTCAAGTATTTTTAGCCAGATCCTAATTGATATGTCAAATTTTTTGTTCCTTTCGATGGCATAGAAGGCCCTTCTTGCCTTGTCTCTCTCTTGTCTCTCGGCTTTGTGGAATGATGTTTAGGCCAAGGTATGTATAGTTTTTTGTGTGCTCTAGGGCAACGGTGTCTTGATGGAATTTGTATTTGTGGTGCTGGAGACTGGACCTTATATGGAACACCATTATTCTTTTAGGTCTCTTTCTTTCTTTGTTTCTTTGTTTCTCTGTCTGTCTGTCTGTCTGTCTGTCTGTCCTTTCTGTCTGTTCTGTCTGTCTGTCTGTCTGTCTGTCTGTCTGTCTGTTCTTTCTGTCTGTCTGTTCTGTCTGTCTGTCTGTCTGTCTGTCTGTCTGTCTGTCTGTCTGTCTGTCTGTCTGCCTGCCTGCCTGCCTGCCTGCCTGCCTGCCTGCCTGCCTGTCTGTCTGTCTGTCTGTCTGTCTGTCTGCCTGTCTGTCTGTCTGTCTGCCTGTCTGCCTACCTGTCTGTCCCCCTACCTGTCTGTGTGTGCTTGTTTGTTTTATTATCCTTGTGGGTACCAGAAGTCCTCACAAGGACAGTAAAACAAGGACAAGTTTGACAAGTGGAAACATTTTGCAGGGTCCACACAAGGAAATAATGGGGTTTAGGCTTAGGGTTACAATTAGGGTTAGAATTGAGGTTAGGGAAATGGGTAGATGTAGAGTTAGGGGTTAGGGGTAGATGTAGGGTTAGGGGTTAGGGGTAGATGTAGGGTTAGGGGTTAGGGGTAGATGTAGGGTTAGGGGTTAGGGGTAGATGTAGGGTTAGGGTTAGGGGTTAGGGGTAGATGTTGGGTTAGGGGTTAGGGGTAGATGTTGGGTTAGGGTAAGGGGTAGATGTAGATGTAGGGTTAGGGGTTAGGGGTAGATGTAGGGTTAGAGGTTATGGGTAGATGTAGGGTTAGGGGTTATGGGTAGATTTTTGGTTAGGGTAAGGGGTAGATGTAGATGTAGGGTTAGGGGTTAGGGGTAGATGTAGGGTTAGAGGTTATGGGTAGATGTAGGGTTAGGGGTTATGGGTAGATGTAGGGTTAGGGGTTATGGGTAGATGTAGGGTTAGGGTTTATGGGTAGATGTAGGGTTAGAGGTTATGGGCAGATGTAGGGTTAGGGGTTATGGGTAGATGTAGGGTTAGGGGTTAGGGGTAGATGTAGGGTTAGGGGTTATGGGTAGATGTAGGGTTAGGGGTTATGGGTAGATGTAGGGTTAGGGTAAGGGGTAGATGTAGGGTAAGGGGTAGATGTAGGGTTAGAGGTTATGGGTAGATGTAGGGTTAGGGGTTATGGGTAGATGTTGGGTTAGGGTAAGGGGTAGATGTATATGTAGGGTTAGGGGTTAGGGGTAGATGTAGGGTTAGAGGTTATGGGTAGATGTAGGGTTATGGGTTAATGTAGGGTTAGAGGTTAGGGGTAGATGTAGGGTTAGGGGTTATGGGTAGATGTAGGGTTAGGGGTTATGGGTAGATGTAGGGTTAGGGGTTATGGGTAGATGTAGGGTAAGGGGTAGATGTTGGGTTAGGGTAAGGGGTAGATGTAGGGTTACAGGTAAGGGGTAGATGTAGGGTTAGGTTAAGGGGTAGATGTAGGGTTAGGGTAAGGGGTAGATGTAGGGTTAGGGTAAGGGGTTAGGGGTTATGGGTAGATGTAGGGTTAGGGGTTATGGGTAGATGTAGGGTCAGGGGTTATGGGTAGATGTAGGGTCAGGGGTTATGGGTAGATGTAGGGTTAGAGGTTATGGGTAGATGTAGGGTTAGGGGTTATGGGTAGATGTAGGGTTAGGGGTTATGGGTAGATATAGGGTTAGGGGTTACGGGTAGAGTGTCACGTTTCTTCAAAATCGAACCCAGAAGCAGACCAGGACAAGGAGAGTAGGAAGAAGGTGAGTATTTATTCACAAGTGAAAGTGAATGGTTAGATATATCCAGGTGGCGTAGCGGGCAGCGGTGGTGTTGATGGGAGTAAATAGGTGGATCCAATGGGGAAGCGGAATCCTCCGACGACCAGGCGGGAATGGGGTAAATGATCCGGGTGAGTAACTGAAGACAGAACAAACGGAGGTAAGTTCAAGGCAAGCAATACGTAACAAACAACAAAACCACTTCTATCCAACTTGAGGCTGATACTCTGGCACAACATACTGTTCATGGCTAACGATCCGGCAGGGAATGGATGTCAGGTCCGGGCTTATGAAGAGGAGAAATGATGATCAGGACAAGGTGTGCAGATAGCTGATGGGATACAGGTACGGGTAATCAGAAACCCCAACTGGCTACATTGCCCGGCAACCAGACAGGGTGCGTTCCAGGACGCCGTAAAAAACACTCCAGGACAGAACATAGGCAAAAAACAGACTCAGGAAACGGGATTTGTGACATAGAGGTAGGGTTGGGGTTAGGGGTTATGGGTAGATGTATGGTTAGGGGTTATGGGTAGAGGTAGGGTTAGGGGTTATAGGTTATGGGTAGATGTAGGGTTAGGGGTTATGGGTTATGGGTAGATGTAGAGTTAGGTGTGATGGGTTATGGGTAGATGTACGGTTAGGTGTTATGAGTTATGGGTAGATGTAGGGTTATGGGTAGATGTAGGGTTAGGGGTTATGGGTAGATGTAGGGATATGGGTTGATGTAGGGTTAGGGGTTATGGGTAGATGTAGGGATATGGGTTATGGGTAGATGTAGGATTATGGGTCATGTGTTATGGGTAGATGTATGGTTAGGGTTAGGGTTAGTTTTAGGGTTAGGTTAAGGGTTAAGTTTAGGGTTAGATTTAGGGTCAGGGGTTAGGGAAAATAGGATTTTGGATGGGAATCAATTCTTTGGTCCTCACAAGGATAGCAATACAAAACTGTGTGTGTGTGTGTGCGTGTGTGTCTGTGTGTGTGTACGTCCGTTTGGTTCTGTAATTGTTCTAGCCTGGGCATTGTTGTACACCTACGTTATCAAGGGAAAACTGTCATTGTCATCGTGTCTCGTCTGAAGAGGTTGTTTTCATTGACTGAAGCCTCTTAAGCCCCAAGCATCTGCTGCCAAAACTGAACCCACTTAGACAGACAGACAGACAGACAGACAGACAGACAGACAGACAGACAGACTGACAGACAGACTGACAGACAGACAGACAGACAGACAGACAGACAGACAGACAGACAGACAGACAGACAGACAGACAGACAGACAGACAGACAGACAGACAGACAGACAGACAGACAGACAGACAGACAGACTTTTCTCACGTCCTTCTACACTCTTTACATTTGACCTGACTAGTTTACAGGGGGGGAATTTACTTCTGGTGCTGCTTGGATATTAGGATGTTCTGTTTTTATTGTGGAGTGTTGATGTTTTTAACTGTACCCATATTGAGTGTTGCTGCTTGCAGCTCCCAGGGGGTATCGGGGGGGTTTATGGGTAGGGTTTCTCAAGGAAGGTGAGAGTTCATCCTGGTGGAATAACTCAGACTCCTTGGGGTCAGAACTCCTAGCCCCTGTGTCTGACCTGACCCCAACAATGGGCTCCCACTCCTAAATCTACCACACCCTTGACCCGCCTGCCCCGTGTGTGTGTGTGTGTGTGTGTGTGTGTGTGTGTGTGTGTGTGTGTGTGTGTGTGTGTGTGTGTGTGTGTGTGTGTGTGTGTGTGTGTTCTCATGGGCCTATCCCATCCGTATGTCAGCGTGTGGTGATTGAGCCACTCTCAGAAGGCCCCAGAGGACCAGTGGTCCTGTTATCTCTACACCAGGGGGAAGTGTGCTGTCCTCAGTACACACAGCTGCCCTGTCCTGTTCTGCCATCTCTTGTTAAGGTGGAGGGTCCCCTGTCTTTCTCAAGGATGCAATGTACTTCTACTATCTGTTCGTCTCAGTGTGTTTTAACAACAAACACATCTTTGAAGGACCATCATGACCCTCTTCAACCCCAATTTGAGGAGATGGGGACAGCATAGCTAAGTTTATTAAACCACTTGATTCTGTGGTGTGGTCTGGAATGAGGCAGCTCTCTCCTCTCCTGACCCTCTCCCTCTCATTATATATTTCTCTCTCCATTGGTACCATCTCCTCTCTTTCTCTCTCTCTGAGTCTGTCTCTCTGTCTCACTGTCTTTCTCTCTCTGTGTATGTCTGTCTGTATGTATCTCTCTCTCTGTCTCCCTCTCTCTCTGTCTCCCTCTCTCGCTCTGTTTCACTGTCTTTCTCTCTCTGTGTCTGTCTGTCTGTCTGTCTCTCTCTCTCTGTCTCTCTCTCTCTCTGTCTCCCTCTCTCTCTGTCTCACTGTCTTTCTCTCTCTGTGTCTGTCTGTCTGTTTGTCTCTCTCTCTCTCTCTGTCTGTCTGTCTCTCTCTGTCTGTCTCTCTGTCTGTTTCTCTCTCTCTCACTGTCTTTCTCTCTCAATGTCTGTCTGTCTGTCTGTCTGTCTGTCTGTCTGTCTATCTGTCTGTCTGTCTGTCTGTCTGTCTGTCTGTCTGTCTGTCTGTCTGTCTGTCTGTCTGTCTGTCTGTCTGTCTGTCTGTCTAGCTGTCTAGCTGTCTGTCTGTCTGTCTGTCTGTCTGTCTGTCTGTCTGTCTGTCTGTCTGTCTGTCTGTCTGTCTAGCTGTCTAGCTGTCTAGCTGTCTGTCTCTCTCTCTCTGTCTCTCTCTCTCTCTGTCTCCCTCTCTCTCTGTCTCACTGTCTTTCTCTCTCTGTGTCTGTCTGTCTGTTTGTCTCTCTCTCTCTCTCTGTCTGTCTGTCTCTCTCTGTCTGTCTCTCTGTCTGTTTCTCTCTCTCTCACTGTCTTTCTCTCTCAATGTCTGTCTGTCTGTCTGTCTGTCTGTCTGTCTGTCTGTCTATCTGTCTGTCTGTCTGTCTGTCTGTCTGTCTGTCTGTCTGTCTGTCTAGCTGTCTAGCTGTCTAGCTGTCTGTCTGTCTGTCTGTCTGTCTGTCTAGCTGTCTAGCTGTCTGTCTGTCTGTCTGTCTGTCTGTCTGTCTGTCTGTCTGTCTGTCTGTCTGTCTGTCTGTCTAGCTGTCTAGCTGTCTAGCTGTCTGTCTGTCTCTCTCAGTCTCTTACCAACAAGCCATCAGACTATAGTGTTGTGTTTCTGTCTGAAGTATAAATAAAACAGCTATCAGAAAATGTATTAGATAAGTCCAGCTGTCATTTCCAATAGATATAGTAGCTTAAGGTACCATACTGTCCTGCGTACCATGAACAGCCTTAAATTAGTACAGTTTTGTGTCAGTGTAGCATGCCCTGGTCTCAGATCTGTGACAATGGCAGTTGGAGCACAAACAGATTGGTGAGCAGGTTGGTTTAGGATCTCTGATATTGTTCTGTCTATCATGAGAGAGAGAGAGAGAGAGAGAGAGAGAGAGAGAGAGAGAGAGAGAGGGAGAGGGACAGAGAGGGAGGGAGAGAGATGTTACTGTTAATTTTGGTTGTTTATTTCACTTTTGTATATTATCTACCTCACTTGCTTTGGCAATGTTAACACGTTTCCCATGCCAATAAAGCCCCTTGAATTGAATTGAGAGAGAGAGAGAGAGAGAGAGAGAGAGAGAGAGAGAGAGGGAGAGGGACAGAGAGGGAGGGAGAGAGATGTTACTGTTAATTTTGGTTGTTTATTTCACTTTTGTATATTATCTACCTCACTTGCTTTGGCAATGTTAACACGTGTTTCCCATCCCAATAAAGCCCCTTGAATTGAATTGAGAGAGAGAGAGAGAGAGAGAGAGAGAGACTTCTTGCCGCAAGAAAAGGGCAACCAGTGAAGAACAAACACCATTGTAAATACAACCTATATTTATGTTCATTTATTTTCCCTTTTGTACTTTAATTATTTGAACATAATATGACATTTGTAATGTATTTTATTTCATATTTTACATTTGTGAGTGTAATGTTTAATGTTATTTTATTGTTTATTTCACCTTTGTTTATTATCTACTTCACTTGCATTGGCTATGTTAACATATCTTTCCCATGTCAATAAAGCCTCTTAAATTGAAATTAAATTGAGGGAGGGAGGGAGGGAGGGAGGGAGGGAGGGAGGGAGGTTGTATAAAATGTGAAAAGGCCTGAATACTGCTCTGGGGCGTAGGGAGAAACGACAGGGATGTTGTTTTCTTTGTCCCACGTGTGTCTCTTCGCTGTTCTGAATACATTATTGAAAGAATCTAGTATCGTTAGGTTCCCAGTGGTTTTCCACCAAATTAACAGGAACATGCGTAAAAGCCTGACGCCCAGAGCTGTCTTTGTTTTTAATTTACCTTCCTCTTTCTT
>NC_048584.1:41831451-41846451 GCF_013265735.2 Oncorhynchus mykiss
GGGGGGGTTGCCTGCGTGTGTTTTCACCACAAAGGAGGTTAGGGGGTCCAACGCCTAGTTTTGATTTACATTTGGTCGAGTTGTCTATTAATTGGAATGTAACGTGATATCACCCTCTCATTTTAATTAGGTTAAAAGTTGGGTGAAAAAATTAGGAAATTCCCTTAAGTGAATTACTTTTTGCAAATCCTATCCGTTTTCGACGTCGATTCAACGTCATCATATTTTGTTTGTTTGTTGTTGAGGGTTCAAATGACGTGTGAACAGCATTGATTCAACCCGGTTTTGACCAGTGGGGAAGCCCCGAAGCAAGCCACGTTTTGATGTGTGGTGTGTTCCTCTCCGCATGCCATTCATTGCCACATACCCGGAGCGCTCTCATATCGCATCTCGCAGTGGATCTCTCTCCAGCCTACCAGCCCACTCGAACGACGCACAACGATTTTCACGCCGATCTCCATTTCGTATAATACTCTATAAAATAGTAATAAACTAGTGGCAATATCATAACTCGTTCATGACCCAATCAATCACTTATCTCTTAAGATAATTATCTATAGCCTCCGGTATCAATAAGCGTCTAGCGGGAAAAAGCAGTTGAGATGATAACACTAGTATTATCTGATAGAGCCTATGACATTTTTTCATTTAACTTGGCAAGTCAGGTAAGAACAAAGTCTTATTTTCAATGACAGCCTACCAGGGAACAGTGGGTTAACTGCATTGTTCAGGGGCAGAACATTTTTTTTTCTACCTTGTCAGCTCAGGGATTTAAACTTGTCACCTTCCTGTTACTAGTTCAACACTCTAACCACTAGGCTACCTGCCTCTAAACACTAGACTACCTGCTCTAACCACTAGGCTACCTGTCTCTAACCACTAGGCTACCTGTCTCTCTAACCACTAGGCTACCTGTCTCTAACCACTAGGCTACCTGCTCTAACCACTAGGCCACCTATCTCTAACCACTAGGCTACCTGTCTCTAACCACTAGGCTACCTGTCTCTGACCACTAGGCTACCTGTCTCTAACCACTAGGCTACCTGTCTCTGACCACTAGGCCACCTGTCTCTAACCACTAGGCTACCTGTCTCTAACCACTAGGCTACCTGCTCTAACCACTAGGCCACCTGTCTCTAACCACTAGGCTACCTGTATCTAACCACTAGGCTACCTGTCTCTAACCACTAGGCTACCTTTCTCTAACCCTAGGCTACCTGTCTCTAACCACTAGGCTACCTGCTCTAAACACTAGACTGCACTAGGCTACCTGTCTCTAACCACTAGACTGCACTAGGCTACCTGTCTCTAACCACTAGGCTACACTAGGCTACCTATCTCTAACCACTAGGCTACCTGCTCTAACCACTAGGCTACCTGTTCTAACCACTAGGCCACCTGTCTCTAACCACTAGGCTATCTGCTCTAACCACTAGGCTACCTGTTCTAACCACTAGGCTACCTGCTCTAACCACTAGTCTACCTGCTCTAACCACTAGGCTACCTGTCTCTGACCACTAGGCTACCTGTGTCTAACCACTAGGCTACCTGCTCTAACCACTAGGCTACCTGTATCTAACCACTAGGCTACCTGTCTCTAACCACTAGACTACACTAGGCTACCTGTCTCTAACCACTAGGCTACCTGTCTCTAACCACTAGGCTACCTGCTCTAACGACTAGGCTACCTTGCTCTAACCACTAGGCTACCTGCTCTAACCACTAGGCTACCTGCTCTAACCACTAGGCTACCTGTCTCTAACCACAAGGCTACCTGCTCTAACCACTAGGCTACCTGTCTCTAACCAATAGGCTACCTGCCTCTAACCACTAGGCTACCTGCCTCTAACCACTCGGCGACCTGCCTCTAACCACTAGGCTACCTGTCTCTAACCACTAGGCTACCTGCTCTAACCACTAGGCTATCTGTCTCTAACCACTAGGCTACCTGCTCTAACCACTAGGCTACCTGTCTCTAACCACTAGGCTACCTACTCTAACCACTAGGCTTCCTGCTCTAACCACTAGGCTACCTGTCTCTAACCACTAGGCTACCTGCTCTAACCACTAGGCTACCTGCCTCTAACCACTAGGCTACCTGTCTCTAACCACTAGGCTACCCTGCCACTTCGTATGTTTACAGTTCTACATTAAAGCAGATTCCCACACTAACGGTAAACCCATTAACATAATGTATGTAGCGTGACCATTAGCTAGATGATGCGCAGTCCGTCTGAATACAAAATACCCCGTTAATTGGCATTTTCTCTTTTTCCTCCAGATTATCAAAATAAGGATATAGGCTGTATATCTAACATGGGCAAATAATCAAATATTACCACAAGGTAACTGAACACGAGCGTTATGCCTAACCTACTAAATATTTAGGTTCCCTGATCAGATGATCGGAATTTGTATTGGCTATTTATCTCATATGATCAAATACTTAACGTGATGGTAATATCACAAGGCTACTTGAAATGAATGTTACGTTTCCTCTCCTTCGATCAAAGTTGTTAGGGACAAATGTGTGTATTGAAGGTCATGGGGATATTTGCTAACAGCCATCTAGGGCAGCAATCCACATGATTGTGTAGTAGGAGTATAGACCTATGGGAGTGATGAAATAAACTCAGCCATTGATCTTGGTGATTGGTGTCAAAAGTCCCCAATCCACTATTTGGGGCAGATAAACATGAGAAAAAAAGTAGGGCATCAATTCAACAACGTCTAGGCTTATGGTTTCACCATACACCCTGATTACACATATACAAGGATGTTTTTGATAGGTAACCTCACTGCAATACCCAACTGATTAAAACCAAATGGTCGGCCTATAGCTGGAAAAACAAAGTAGAATGGCTCAATAGTCTACACCAGAGCATTCTATTTAACAACAAATGGTTCTGGGCTAGACTAATGAAAGCATATCTTGAAAGGTACCTTTAATAACTGATTACAAATAAGAGTAGCAACTAGCTATTGACATTGAGCTATTGTACAGTTGGGAGATAGACAGTGAAATAAATAGGCTGGTCTATTTAAGTCTGTCGGTCAGTCTTAGACAGGGTAGGGGGGCAGAGCTACACAAAACAGGTGCTATCGAGAACCTCGTATGTTTCTTCGGTTCTCCCCTTTGAAGAACCCCGTTTTGCTTCCGGATAAAACCCTTTTGGTTCCAGATAAAACCCTTTTCAGTTCCAGATAGAACCCTTTTGGTTCCAGATAAAACCATTTTGGTTCCAGGTAGAACCCTTTTGGTTCCAGGTAGAACCCTTTTGGTTCTAGATAGAGCGCTCTTGGTTCTGTGTAAAACCAAAAGGTTTTTACCTGGAACCACCAAAAAGGAGTCTCCTAATGGGGCCCCCAAGTGGCGCAGGGGTTTAAGGCACTGCATCTCAGTGTTAGAGGTGTCAATACAGACACCCTGGGTCAAATCCAGGCTGTTTCACAACCGGATGTGATTGGGAGTCCCATAGGTCGGGGCACAATTGGAACAGAGTCATCCAGGGTAGGCCATCATTGTAAATAAGAATTTGTTCTGAACTGAATTGCCTAGTTAAATAAAAAACTGGGGACAGCCAAAGAGTCTTTTTTTTTTTTGTTCTAAGAGGACAGCCTATTGTTCTGCTGCGTGGACCTCCCCAGGGCAAAGTCACTGGTCAATTGGTTTTCACAGAGAAGGACCTCCATTACTGGAGTCTACTAGGTTACCAGGTATACAGACGTGTCATCTAGACGAAGGACTGAGAATAATATCCATAACACACTTTGTTTTGTTTGTAAAACTTTGACCTTTGACCGATCTGAGGCAGTAATAGTATACAAAGACCCCAATACAGTACTATTTCTAATTCTCTACATCTAGGCCTAATTCAATTTCATCCATCATCGATGAAACAAATAGAGGCTTTTCTAAATCACCAATTCCAATCCCACCAGAAAGAAATGGCGAATTATAGTGAGTGAAGGGAAGAGAAGGAGACTGAAGGGAATTATAGTGAGCGACACAGAGAGAAGGAGACTGAAGGGAATTATAGTGAGCAACATAGAGAGAAGGAGACTGAAGGGAATTATAGTGAGCAACATAGAGAGAAGGAGACTGAAGGGAATTATAGTGAGCAACATAGAGAGAAGGAGACTGAAGGGAATTATAGTGAGTGAAGGGAAGAGAAGGAGACTGAAAGGAATTATAGTGAGCAACATAGAGAGAAGGAGACTGAAGGGAATTATAGTGAGCAACATAGAGAGAAGGAGACTGAAGGGAATTATAGTGAGTGAAGGGAAGAGAAGGAGACTGAAAGGAATTATAGTGAGCAACATAGAGAGAAGGAGACTGAAGGGAATTATAGTGAGCAACATAGAGAGAAGGAGGCTGAAGGGAATTATAGTGAGCGACATAGAGAGAAGGAGACTGAAGGGAATTACAGTGAGCAACATAGAGAGAAGGAGACTGAAGGGAATTATAGTGAGCAACATAGAGAGGAGGAGACTGAAGGGAATTATAGTGAGCAACATAGAGAGAAGGAGACTGAAGGGAATTATAGTGAGCAACATAGAGAGGAGGCTGAAGGGAATTATAGTGAGCAACATAGAGAGAAGGAGACTGAAAGGAATTATAGTGAGCAACATAGAGAGAAGGAGACTGAAAGGAATTATAGGGAGCAACATAGAGAGAAGGAGACTGAAGGGAATTATAGTGAGCGACACAGAGAGAAGGAGGCTGAAGGGAATTATAGTGAGCAGCATAGAGAGAAGGAGACTGAAGGGAATTATAGTGAGCAACATAGAGAGAAGGAGACTGAAGGGAATTATAGTGAGCAACATAGAGAGAAGGAGGCTGAAGGGAATTATAGTGAGTGAAGGGAAGAGGAGGAGACTGAAGGGAATTACAGTGAGCAACATAGAGAGAAGGAGACTGAAGGGAATTATAGTGAGCAACATAGAGAGAAGGAGACTGAAGGGAATTATAGTGAGCAACATAGAGAGAAGGAGACTGAAGGGAATTATAGTGAGCGACACAGAGAGAAGGAGGCTGAAGGGAATTATAGTGAGCAACATAGAGAGAAGGAGACTGAAGGGAATTATAGTGAGCAACATAGAGAGAAGGAGGCTGAAGGGAATTATAGTGAGCAACATAGAGAGAAGGAGACTGAAGGGAATTATAGTGAGTGAAGGGAAGAGGAGGATAAGGATAAAAGAAAGGAAATGAGCTTTTCCTCTTGTTTGCTTGAGTCCAACATGGAAACTAGGCCTAAAAGGCCTCCAGTGTAATAAGCTAAACTCACCACCCTGGCCGTTCATGCCAAGCCTGCTCTCCTTCAGAACAGTGGTAGCTCCAATACCTTGGCAGGTGATACAGCCCAGACAGCCAAGCACCAGTCCATTGATAGTGTGGGTTGGTGTGTGTCTGCCACACACACACACACACACACACACACACACACACACACACACACACACACACACACACACACACGGCTAGTTCGTCTCATCTTGCAGTGCCTACCACCCCCATGTGGTAAAAAGCGTGCAGCTGCTACAGCAACAGAGCCATCTCTCCTTCCTTTCATAGCATTACAATGGCGAGCCCCCCGTCTTCCACAGACCTCTCTCTCTCCCTCTCTCTGTCTCTCTCTCTCTCTCTGTCTGTCTCTCTCTCTCTCTCTGTCTGTCTCTCTCTCTCTCTCTCTCTCTCTCTCTCTCTCTCTCTGTCTCTCTCTCTCTCTCTCTCTCTCTCTCTCTCTCTCTCGCTTGTGCCAGCAACAGTAATCTGTTCATCCAAGCCAACAGTAGAGAGGCTACACACCAAAACTAAACTATGATATATTCTCTCTCTGAAATGCAACCTGCCAGTGTCCCTGTCCCTCCCTGTGAATTCAGATGCCTTCATGAATGTTCTTTCTTGTCTTGGTAAGACCCAGTATGTCTCAGTAGACCTGGGTAAGACCCAGTATGTCTCAGTAGACCTGGGTAAGACCCAGTATGTCTCAGTAGACCTGGGTAAGACCCAGGATGTCTCAGTACACCTGGGTAAGACCCAGTATGTCCCAGTAGACCTGGGTAAGACCCAGTATGTCTCAGTAGACCTGGGTAAGACCCAGTATGTCTCAGTAGGCCTGGGTAAGACCCAGTATGTCTCAGTAAACCTTGGGTAAGACCCAGGGGGTCCCAGTAGACCCACAGTAGGACCTATGCAACCCTTCTTACTCTCTCTCTTTTTCTCTTTCTCTCTCAACAACTTAGAATAGTGACAAATGTAGACAGTTGGTGGAGGTGCCTGGGGGTAAAGTAACAATCTATTATTTATCCTAAAGAATAAAAAATATGTTCTTCTGAAATAAAAGCCAGAAGAAGAAAGGAAACAAAATCAAAAACAGTCTACATTCTAAAATACATTATACTGGGAATTCTAATACTACATCATATTATAGCTGTGGTTCCTTTTGCCTAAACTGGATAGATATCTTCCTAGATGTAAAATAGATAGATATGTTCCTAGATGTAAAATAGATAGATATGTTCCTAGTTGTAAAATAGATAGATATCTTCCTAGATGTAAAATAGATAGATATGTTCCTAGATGTAAAATAGATAGATATGTTCCTAGTTGTAAAATGGATAGATATCTTCCTAGATGTAAAATAGATAGATATGTTCCTAGATGTAAAATAGATAGATATGTTCCTAGTTGTAAAATAGATATGTTCCTAGATGTAAAATAGATAGATATCTTCCGAGATGTAAAATAGATAGATATGTTCCTAGATGTAAAATAGATAGATATTTTACCTAGATGTAAAATGCATAGATATGTTCCTAGATGTAAAATGGAAGACTCAGCATCAGTTGTAAGCTGACTAGTTGAAGACCACCATGAGGTATTACCATAATATGCTATGTATGTATTTGCTGTGAAATTGTTTCTGAATCTTTGTTCTTGAAGGTGCTTTTGTGCATCTCAAACCGCACTAGATTCCCTATATAGTGCACCACTTCTGAACAGTGCCCATAGGGCTCTTGTGCACTAAATATGGAATATGATACTATTTGGGATGCAGGCCTTGTTAAAGTGTACTTAGGCGTGTTGATCTCTCTAGCTGTGGTTGTAAGCTATCCCTGTCCTGTGGCTATACTCTATCCCTGTCCTGTGGCGATACGCTATAAGCTATCCCTGTCCTGTGGCTATAAACTATCACTGTCCTGTGGCTATACGCTATCCCTGTCCTCTGGCTATAAGCTATAAGCTATCCCTGTCCTGTGGCTATAAACTATAAGCTATCCCTGTCCTGTGGCTATACGCTATAAGCTATCCCTGTCCTGTGGCTATACTCTATCCCTGTCCTGTGGCGATACGCTATAAGCTATCCCTGTCCTGTGGCTATAAACTATCACTGTCCTGTGGCTATACGCTATCCCTGTCCTCTGGCTATAAGCTATAAGCTATCCCTGTCCTGTGGCTATAAACTATCACTGTCCTGTGGCTATACGCTATCCCTGTCCTCTGGCTATAAGCTATAAGCTATCCCTGTCCTGTGGCTATAAACTATAAGCTATCCCTGTCCTGTGGCTATACGCTATAAGCTATCCCTGTCCTGTGGCTATACGCTATAAGCTATCCCTGTCCTGTGGCTATACGCTATAAGCTATCCCTGTCCTGTGGCTATACTCTATCCCTGTGCTGTGGCTATACGCTATAAGCTATCCCTGTCCTGTGGCTATAAACTATCACTGTCCTGTGGCTATAAGCTATGAGCTATCCCTGTCCTGTGGCTATAAGCTATAAGCTATCCTGTCCTGTGGCTATAAACTATCACTGTCCTGTGGCTATAAGCTATGAGCTATCCCTGTCCTGTGGCTATAAGCTATAAGCTATAAGCTATCCCTGTCCTGTGGCTATAAGCTGTAACCTATAAGCTATCCCTGTCCTGTGGCTTTGTGTTAGTCCCTCACGCTCTCTTTCCCTCTTCCTAAAGGTAATTAGCTGGAGTTAACAGTGTGTGTGTGTATGTGTGTGTGTGTGTGTGTGTGTGTGTGTGTGTGTGTGTGTGTGTGTGTGTGTGTGTGTGTGTGTGTGTGTGTGTGTGTGTGTGTGTATGTGTGTGTGTGTGTGTGTGTGTGTGTGGATGCATACCAGGATGCTCAATTTAACACTGCTAGTCCAAACTAAATGGAGCACAAGTCTGTTTCGTCGCGTTTCGGAAAATCTCCTGCCGGCCGCAGGAGGAGCTTCTTAGTATGACAGGGGGAGAAATCCATCACCCACCAAAAAAACATTAAAACAACTGACTAAAACATTTAAACTCCTAATCCAAACCTGTGGACATATCCCACATGTTTGCCTTGTAATGAACAATAGAGTTCGGCCACTCGTTGAGAAACCAGGTGAACGTGTTTAAAAACAGCCAGCCAGACCAGAGATTCAAGCTGTCTGTACCGTGAAGGATGGGTCCTCTACTGGGGAACACTAACGGTCAGAGGTGGGAACAATTCACTATTACTCAAGTCACAAGGTTCGAATCTCAAATCGAGTCCCAGGTAGAATTGGTCAAGACTCCAGTCAAGTCTAAGTCCGGGATTCTAACAGCAAGTCAAGTCACAAGTTTTCAAGTCAAGTCGAGTCACAAGTTTTCAAGTCAAGTAAAAAAAACTCAATCTATACATGCAACGACTTGTTCAACTTCAAATCTTTGTCTATTTATTATTGCTACCAGACAACCCTTTTAATTATTTGGTCTACAACACATTTTGATGAACCTATGTAACTGTAAAATAGGGACCATGCAGCATTGGCAAGGACATGAAACCAGCAGAAGGCAAGGCAAGTAGCCTGTCTTAACCTGTCTTATGTCGTAACGGACATCGGTCGAAGGCAAGACTGTACAGCCTCCCCTTGAGAAACCAAATGTAACCTGTCTTAACCTGTCTTAACCTGTCTTATGTCGTAACGGACATTGGTCGAAGGCAAGACTGTACAGCCTCCCCTTGAGAAACCAAATGTAGCCTGTCTTAACCTGTCTTATGTCGTAACGGACATCGGTCGAAGGCAAGACTGTACAGCCTCCCCTTGAGAAACCAAATGTAGCCTGTCTTAACCTGTCTTATGTCGTAACGGACATCGGTCGAAGGCAAGACTGTACAGCCTCCCCTTGAGAAACCAAATGTAACCTGTCTTAACCTGTCTTATGTCGTAACGGACATCGGTCGAAGGCAAGACTGTACAGCCTCCCCTTGAGAAACCAAATGTAACCTGTCTTAACCTGTCTTAACCTGTCTTAACCTGTCTTATCAGGAGCTCAAACAGGTAGGCCTATATAATATAATAACTTGACCACCCTGGACCATACAATTACCCAATTAGCAATTACAACCAATAAACTGGTTGTACAATGTAAAAGGCAATGTCCACATCCATTGGTACGTTCGTATCAATCAGACATAATGATTAATCAACACCATTCACTCATGGAACATTAATTTGATCTTTATTTAACCAGGCAAGTCAGTTAATTATTATTATTTTTTTCAATGAAGGCCTTGTTCAGGGGCAGAATGACAGATTTATATCTTGTCAGCTTGGGGGATTTGAACTTGAAACCTTTACGGTTACTAGTCCAACAGCTCTAACCACTAGGCTACGCTGCTGCCCCTACACTCTAACCACTAGGCTACGCTGCTGCCCCTACACTCTAACCACTAGGCTACGCTGCTGCCCCTACACTCTAACCACTAGGCTACGCTGCTGCCCCTACACTCTAACCACTAGGCTACGCTGCTGCCCCTACACTCTAACCACTAGGCTACGCTGCTGCCCCTACACTCTAACCACTAGGCTACGCTGCTGCCCCTACACTCTAACCACTAGGCTACGCTGCTGCCCCTACACTCTAACCACTAGGCTACGCTGCTGCCCCTACACTCTAACCACTAGGCTACGCTGCTGCCCCTACACTCTAACCACTAGGCTACGCTGCTGCCCCTACACTCTAACCACTAGGCTACGCTGCTGCCCCTACACTCTAACCACTAGGCTACGCTGCTGCCCCTACACTCTAACCACTAGGCTACGCTGCTGCCCCTACACTCTAACCACTAGGCTACGCTGCTGCCCCTACACTCTAACCACTAGGCTACGCTGCTGCCCCTACACTCTAACCACTAGGCTACGCTGCTGCCCCTACACTCTAACCAATAGGCTACGCTGCCGCCCCAACTTTCTGACTCCAAAGTGTATAGCTCTTTGCCACGTAGCCTATTTCTATACCCACTGAGGCGTGGCCGGACTCCTATTACGCACAGCCAGGACGCCAGAGATACGGAACTCCGACATAACCCTTGGAAATAGGAACAAAAAAATGAAACCAGTAACCAGTAACTAGAGTAACCAGTTAATTTGTGTGTCTATTGGACACTGAGTCAGTCATCATGTTAGAGTCTGAACACTGTGTCAGTCATCATGTTAGAGTCTGAACACTGTGTCAGTCATCATGTTAGAGTCTGAACACTGTGTCAGTCATCATGTTAGAGACTGAACACTGTGTCAGTCATCATGTTAGAGTCTGAACACTGAGTCAGTCATCATGTTAGAGTCTGGACACTGAGTCAGTCATCATGTTAGAGTCTGAACACTGTGTCAGTCATCATGTTAGAGTCTGAACACTGAGTCAGTCATCATGTTAGAGTCTGAACACTGTGTCAGTCATCATGTTAGAGTCTGAACACTGAGTCAGTCATAATGTTAGAGTCTGAACACTGAGTCAGTCATCATGTTAGAGTCTGGACACTGAGTCAGTCATCATGTTAGAGTCTGGACACTGTGTCAGTCATCATGTTAGAGTCTGAACACTGAGTCAGTCATCATGTTAGAGTCTGAACACTGTGTCAGTCATCATGTTAGAGTCTGAACACTGTGTCAGTCATCATGTTAGAGTCTGGACACTGAGTCAGTCATCATGTTAGAGTCTGGACACTGAGTCAGTCATCATGTTAGAGTCTGGACACTGAGTCAGTCATCATGTTAGAGTCTGGACACTGAGTCAGTCATCATGTTAGAGTCTGGACACTGAGTCAGTCATCATGTTAGAGTCTGGACACTGTGTCAGTCATCATGTTAGAGTCTGAACACTGAGTCAGTCATCATGTTAGAGTCTGAACACTGTGTCAGTCATCATGTTAGAGTCTGAACACTGAGTCAGTCATAATGTTAGAGTCTGAACACTGAGTCAGTCATCATGTTAGAGTCTGGACACTGAGTCAGTCATCATGTTAGAGTCTGGACACTGTGTCAGTCATCATGTTAGAGTCTGAACACTGAGTCAGTCATCATGTTAGAGTCTGAACACTGTGTCAGTCATCATGTTAGAGTCTGAACACTGTGTCAGTCATCATGTTAGAGTCTGGACACTGAGTCAGTCATCATGTTAGAGTCTGGACACTGAGTCAGTCATCATGTTAGAGTCTGGACACTGAGTCAGTCATCATGTTAGAGTCTGGACACTGAGTCAGTCATCATGTTAGAGTCTGGACACTGAGTCAGTCATCATGTTAGAGTCTGGACACTGTGTCAGTCATCATGTTAGAGTCTGAACACTGAGTCAGTCATCATGTTAGAGTCTGGACACTGAGTCAGTCATCATGTTAGAGTCTGGACACTGAGTCAGTCATCATGTTAGAGTCTGGACACTGAGTCAGTCATCATGTTAGAGTCTGAACACTGTGTCAGTCATCATGTTAGAGTCTGAACACTGAGTCAGTCATCATGTTAGAGTCTGAACACTGTGTCAGTCATCATGTTAGAGTCTGAACACTGTGTCAGTCATCATGTTAGAGTCTGGACACTGAGTCAGTCATCATGTTAGAGTCTGAACACTGAGTCAGTCATCATGTTAGAGTCTGAACACTGAGTCAGTCATCATGTTAGAGTCTGGACATAATATCGGGATAAGTGTCTTCAACAACCGCTGAATAGCATAGCGCTACATACAATAAATATTACTATAAATATTTATATTCATGAAATCACAAGTGCAATATAGGAAAACACAGATTAGCTTTTTGTTAATCCACCTGTCGTCTTAGATTTTGAAATTATGCTTTACAGCGAAAGCAATCCAAGCGTTTGTGTAAGTTTATCGATCGCACGATAATACATTAAGTACAATTAGCATCAGGTAGCTCGGTCACAAAAATCAGAAAAGCAATCAAATTAATCTGGTTCATACAGTGCCTTGCGAAAGTATTCGGCCCCCTTGAACTTTGCGACCTTTTGCCACATTTCAGGCTTCAAACATAAAGATATAAAACTTTTTTTTTTTTTTTTTTTTTTTTTTTTGTGAAGAATCAACAACAAGTGGGACACAATCATGAAGTGGAACGACATTTATTGGATATTTCAAACTTTTTTAACAAATCAAAAACTGAAAAATTGGGCGTGCAAAATTATTCAGCCCCTTTACTTTCAGTGCAGCAAACTCTCTCCAGAAGTTCAGTGAGGATCTCTGAATGATCCAATGTTGACCTAAATGACTAATGATGATAAATACAATCCACCTGTGTGTAATTAAGTCTCCGTATAAATGCACCTGCACTGTGATAGTCTCAGAGGTCCGTTAAAAGCGCAGAGAGCATCATGAAGAACAAGGAACACACCAGGCAGGTCCGAGATACTGTTGTGAAGAAGTTTAAAGCCGGATTTGGATACAAAAAGATTTCCCAAGCTTTAAACATCCCAAGGAGCACTGTGCAAGCGATAATATTGAAATGGAATGAGTATCAGACCACTGCAAATCTACCAAGACCTGGCCGTCCCTCTAAACTTTCAGCTCATACAAGGAGAAGACTGATCAGAGATGCAGCCAAAAGGCCCATGATCACTCTGGATGAACTGCAGAGATCTACAGCTGAGGTGGGAGACTCTGTCCTTAGGACAACAATCAGTCGTATATTGCACAAATCTGGCCTTTATGGAAGAGTGGCAAGAAGAAAGCCTTGTTTAAAGTTCGCCACAAGCCACCTGGGAGACACACCAAACATGTGGAAGAAGGTGCTCTGGTCAGATGAAACAAAAATTGAACTTTTTGGCAACAATGCAAAACGTTATGTTTGGCGTAAAAGCAACACAGCTGAACACATCATCCCCACTGTCAAACATGGTGGTGGCAGCATCATGGTTTGGGCCTGCTTTTCTTCAGCAGGGACAGGGAAGATGGTTAAAATTGATGGGAAGATGGATGGAGCCAAATACAGGACCATTCTGGAAGAAAACCTGATGGAGTCTGCAAAAGACCTGAGACTGGGACGGAGATTTGTCTTCCAACAAGAAAATGATCCAAAACATAAAGCAAAATCTACAATGGAATGGTTCAAAAATAAACATATCCAGGTGTTAGAATGGCCAAGTCAAAGTCCAGACCTGAATCCAATCGAGAATCTGTGGAAAGAACTGAAAACTGCTGTTCACAAAAGCTCTCCATCCAACCTCACTGAGCTCGAGCTGTTTTGCAAGGAGGAATGGGAAAAAATGTCAGTCTCTCGATGTGCAAAACTGATAGAGACATACCCCAAGCGACTTACAGCTGTAATCGCAGCAAAAGGTGGTATTAACTTAAGGGGGCTGAATAATTTTGCACGCCCAATTTTTCAGTTTTTGATTTGTTAAAAAAGTTTGAAATATCCAATAAATGTCGTTCCACTTCATGATTGTGTTCCACTTGTTGTTGATTCTTCACAAAAACATACAGTTTTATATCTTTATGTTTGAAGCCTGAAATGTGGCAAAAGGTCGCAAAGTTCAAGGGGGCCGAATACTTTCGCAAGGCACTGTATCCCTTTAAATCCAGCAAAGGGAGGCTATGGAACATGGAGTTTTCAAAATAGAAGCCACTTCCTGTTTTGATTTTCCTCAGGTTTTTGCCTGCAATATCAGTTCTGTTATACTACAAATCGCAACATAGCATCCTTCACTCATGCTGCCAAACATACCCTTGTAAAACTGACCATCCTACCAATCCTCGACTTCGGCGATGTCATTTACAAAATAGCCTCCAATACCCTACTCAACAAATTGGATGCAGTCTATCACAGTGCCATCCGTTTTGTCACCAAAGCCCTATATACTACCCACCATTGCGACCTGTACGCTCTCGTTGGCTGGCCCTCACTTCGTACTCGTCGCCAAACCCACTGGCTACATGTCATCTACAAGACCCTGCTAGGTAAAGTCCCTCCTTATCTCAGCTTGCTGGTCACCATAGCATCACCCACCTGTAGCACACGCTCCAGCAGGTATATCTCTCTGGTCACCCCCAAAATCAATTCTTTCTTTGGCCGCCTCTCCTTCCAGTTCACTGCTGCCAATGACTGGAACGAACTACAAACAATTTTGAAACTGGAAACACTTATCTCCCTCACTAGCTTTAAGCACCAGCTGTCAGAGCAGCTCACAGATTACTGCACCTGTACATAGCCCACCTATAATTTAGCCCAAACAACTATCTCTTTCCCTACTGTATTTATTTTATTTTATTTATTTATTTTGCTCCTTTGCACCCCATAATTTTTATTTCTACTTTGCACATTCTTCCACTGCAAATTATCTTGGCCAGGTCGCAATTGTAAATGAGAACTTGTTCTCCACTTGCCTACCTGGTTAAACAATGGAGAAATAAATAAAATACTCACAGACAATATTTTGACAGTTTTGGAAACTTTTGAGTGTTTTCTATCCAATACTAGTAATAATATAAATATATTAGCAACTGAGACTGAGGAGCTGGCCGTTTACAATGGGCACCTTTCCATCCAAGCTACTCAACACTGCCCCTGCAGCCATAAAAAGTTAATCGCTAGGTTCTTAACCGCTAGGTTCTTAACCGCTGTGCTCTTAACCCACTAGGTTCTTAACCGCTGTGCTCTTAACCCACTAGGTTCTTAACCGCTAGGTTCTTAACCGCTAGGTTCTTAACCCGCTAGGTTCTTAACCCACTAGGTTCTTAACCGCTA
>NC_048584.1:41848951-41868951 GCF_013265735.2 Oncorhynchus mykiss
GTTGTATTCATGACAATTTCAAATTAGCTTTCTGATCACCGTGAAGAGAGGGGGGCCTTTTAGTTCAAGAGCTGCCTTAGGGGTCTCGCTCAGTGGCCTGTTTCCGTGGTCATAGCTCAGTGGCGTGTTGCTAGCTCAGTTGCGTGGTCAAATATTCTGTCTAGAAAGGACCCCTTCTCTTTTATGAGAACAGACCAGAGAGAGCAGAGATAGTAGAGAGAACAGAGAGAACAGAGAGAGTAGAGAGAGTAGAGAGAGCAGAGAGAGCAGAGAGAGTAGAGAGAGCAGAGAGAGCAGAGAGAACAGAGAGAGTAGAGAGAACAGAGAGAGTAGAGAGAGTAGAGAGAGCAGAGAGAGCAGAGAGAGTAGAGAGAGCAGAGAGAGCAGAGAGAGCAGAGAGAACGGAGAGAGTAGAGAGAACAGAGAGAGTAGAGAGAGTAGAGAGAGCAGAGAGGACAGAGAGAGTAGAGAGAGCAGAGAGAGTAGAGAGAGTAGAGATAGCAGAGAGAACAGAGAGAGCGAGAGAGAACAGGGAGAGCAGAGAGAGTAGAGAGAGAGTGGAGAGAGAAGCGAGAACGGGAGAGAGCAGGAGAGAACAGGAGAGAACAGGAGAGGGCAGGAGAGAACAGGAGAGAGCAGGAGAGAACAGGAGAGAACAGGAGGGAGCAGGAGAGGGCAGGAGAGAACAGGAGAGAATAGGAGAGAGCAGGAGAGAACATGAGAGAGCAGGAGGGAAACTAGTGAACTGAGCAAGGCAGGGGAGGACAGGAGAGAACAGAAAGGAACAGGAGGGGTCCCACCCACTTGCTTTGTATCAGGGGTCTAGATCACTGTCACTTTTCAAATGCAAAGACATTATTTTCTACAATCACCATAGACAAGAGGGGAGGAAGGGGGTGGATGGATTGCTGAGGTGGACGGAGGTGGTTGGGTGGGTGGGGGGCAACACACACAGTCCTGGTTGCACAAGACTGTTGGAGGTAAGAAAGAAAAATAAGGTTTTCATAAAAATCAACAGTGAATACAGAGGTTCATCTGGGTGATTATTTTGGGTCTTACCAAAGATGCCCACTATCAGAGAGAAGCAGGCTAATCTGGGTTTTACCAAAGATGCCCACTATCAGAGAGAAGCAGGCTAATCTGGGTTTTACCAACGATGTCCACTATCAGAGAGCAGCAGGCTAATCTGGGTCTTACCAACGATGCCCACTATCAGAGAGAAGCAGGCTAATCTGGGTTTTACCAACAATGTCAACTATCAGAGAGAAGCAGGCTAATCTGGGTCTTACCAACAATGTCCACTATAAGAGAGAAACAGGCTAATCTGGGTCTTACCAACGATGCCCACTATCAGAGAGAAGCAGGCTAATCTGGGTTTTACCAACAATGTCCACTATCAGAGAGAAGCAGGCTAATCTGGGTTTTACCAACAATGCCCACTATCAGAGAGAAGCAGGCTAATCTGGGTTTTACCAACAATGTCCACTATCAGAGAGAAGCAGGCTAATCTGGGTTTTACCAACAATGTCCACTATAAGAGAGAAGCAGGCTAATCTGGGTCTTACCAACGATGCCCACTATAAGAGAGAAGCAGGCTAATTTGGCATTAGGGTCTCTATCTCAGTATCAACTCCCATAAGGCATCATGGTCTCTGTCTCAGTATCAACTCCCATAAGGCATTAGGGTCTCTGTCTCAGTATCAACTCCCATAAGGAATCAGGGTCTCTGTTTCAGTATCAACTCCCATAAGGCATCAGGGTCTCTGTTTCAGCCTCAAATCCTGTAATATTAAAACACATGCAGAGTGTTAGACCCGGAGTGTTAGACCCAGAGCCTTAGACAGCGGTAGCGGAGCGGTAGACCCGGAGCGGTAGACAGCGGTAGACCCGGAGTGGTAGACAGCGGTAGACCAGGACTGTTAGACAGCGCTAGACCAGGAGCGGTAGACAGCGGTAGACCAGGAGTGTTACACAGCAGTAGACCAGGAGTGTTAGACAGCGGTAGACCGGGAGCGGTAGACAGCGGTAGACCAGGAGCGGTAGACAGCGGTAGACCCGGAGCGGTAGACAGCGGTAGACCGGGAGCGGTAGACAGCGGTAGACCAAGAGCGGTAGACCCGGAGCAGTAGACCCGGAGCGGTAGACCCGGAGCGGTAGACAGCGGTAGACCAGGAGCGGTAGACCCGGAGCGGTAGACAGCGGTAGACCAGGAGCGGTAGACAGCGGTAGACCCGGAGCGGTAGACAGCGGTAGACCAGGAGCGGTAGACAGCGGTAGACCCGGAGCGGTAGACAGCAGTAGACCAGGAGCGGTAGACCCGGAGCGGTAGACCCGGAGCGGTAGACCCGGAGCGGTAGACAGCGGTAGACCCGGAGCATTAGACCCGGAGCAGTAGACCCGGAGCAGTAGACAGCGGTAGACCAGGAGCGGTAGACCCGGATCGGTATACAGCGGTAGACCAGGAGCGGTAGACCCGGAGCGGTATACAGCGGTAGACCCGGAGCGGTAGACAGCGGTAGACCCGGAGCGGTAGACAGCGGTAGACCCGGAGCGGTAGACCCGGAGCGGTAGACCCGGAGCGGTAGACAGCGGTAGACCCGGAGCGGTAGAGAGCGGTAGACCCGGAGCGGTAGACAGCGGTAGACCCGGAGCGGTAGACCCGGAGCGGTAGACAGCAGTAGACCAGGAAAGTTAGACAGCTGTAGACCCAGAGCAGTAGACAGCAGTAGACCAGGAGCGGTAGACAGCGGTAGACCCAGAGCGGTAGACCCGGAGCAGTAGACAGCGGTAGACCAGGAGCGGTAGACCCGGAGCGGTAGACAGCGGTAGACCCGGAGCAGTAGACAGCGGTAGACCTGGAGCGGTAGACAGCGGTAGACCCGGAGCGGTAGACAGCGGTAGACCAGGAGCGGTAGAGAGCGGTAGACCCGGAGCGGTAGACAGTGGTAGACCCGGAGCGGTAGACAGCGGCAGACCCGGAGCGGTAGACCCGGAGCGGTAGACCCGGAGCGGTAGACAGCGGTAGACCCGGAGCGGTAGACAGCTGTAGACCCGGAGCGGTAGACCCGGAGCGGTAGACAGCAGTAGACCAGGAGTGTTAGACAGCGGTAGTCCCGGAGCAGTAGACAGCAGTTGACCAGGAGCGGTAGACAGCGGTAGACCCAGAGCGGTAGACCCGGAGCGGTAGACAGTGGTAGACCAGGAGCGGTAGACAGCGGTAGACCCGGAGCGGTAGACAGCGGTAGACCAGGAGCGGTAGACAGCGGTAGACCCGGAGCGGTAGACAGCGGTAGACCAGGAGCGGTAGACCCGGAGCGGTAGACCCGGAGCGGTAGACCCGGAGCGGGAGTCAGCGGTAGACCCGGAGCATTAGACCCGGAGCAGTAGACCCGGAGCGGTAGACAGCGGTAGACAAGGAGCGGTAGACCCGGAGCGGTATACAGTGGTAGACCCGGAGCGGTAGACAGCGGTAGACCCGGAGCGGTAGACAGCGGTAGACCAGGAGCGGTAGACCCGGAGCGGTAGACCCGGAGCGGTAGACCCGGAGCGGTAGACAGCGGTAGACCCGGAGCATTAGACCCGGAGCAGTAGACCCGGAGCAGTAGACAGCGGTAGACCAGGAGCGGTAGACCCGGAGCGGTATACAGCGGTAGACCAGGAGCGGTAGACCCGGAGCGGTATACAGCGGTAGACCCGGAGCGGTAGACAGCGGTAGACCCGGAGCGGTAGACCCGGAGCGGTAGACCCGGAGCGGTAGACAGCGGTAGACCCGGAGCGGTAGAGAGCGGTAGACCCGGAGCGGTAGACAGCGGTAGACCCGGAGCGGTAGACCCGGAGCGGTAGACAGCAGTAGACCAGGAGTGTTAGACAGCTGTAGACCCGGAGCAGTAGACAGCAGTAGACCAGGAGCGGTAGACAGCGGTAGACCCAGAGCGGTAGACCCGGAGCAGTAGACAGCGGTAGACCAGGAGCGGTAGACCCGGAGCGGTAGACAGCGGTAGACCCGGAGCAGTAGACAGCGGTAGACCAGGAGCGGTAGACAGCGGTAGACCCGGAGCGGTAGACAGCGGTAGACCAGGAGCGGTAGACAGCGGTAGACCCGGAGCGGTAGACAGTGGTAGACCCGGAGCGGTAGACAGCGGCAGACCCGGAGCGGTAGACCCGGAGCGGTAGACCCGGAGCGGTAGACCCGGAGCGGTAGACAGCGGTAGACCCGGAGCGGTAGACAGCTGTAGACCCGGAGCGGTAGACCCGGAGCGGTAGACAGCAGTAGACCAGGAGTGTTAGACAGCGGTAGTCCCGGAGCAGTAGACAGCAGTTGACCAGGAGCGGTAGACAGCGGTAGACCCAGAGCGGTAGACCCGGAGCGGTAGACATTGGTAGACCAGGAGCGGTAGACAGCGGTAGACCCGGAGCGATAGACAGCGGTAGACCAGGAGCGGTAGACAGCGGTAGACCCGGAGCGGTAGACAGCGGTAGACCAGGAGCGGTAGACCCGGAGCGGTAGACCCGGAGCGGTAGACCCGGAGCGGGAGTCAGCGGTAGACCCGGAGCATTAGACCCGGAGCAGTAGACCCGGAGCAGTAGACCCGGAGCGGTAGACAGCGGTAGACAAGGAGCGGTAGACCCGGAGCGGTATACAGTGGTAGACCCGGAGCGGTAGACAGCGGTAGACCCGGAGCGGTAGACCCGGAGCGGTAGACCCGGAGCGGTAGACAGCGGTAGACCCGGAGCGGTAGACCCGGAGCGGTAGACCCGGAGCGGTAGACAGCGGTAGACCAGGAGCGGTAGACCCGGAGCGGTAGACAGCGGTAGACCCGGAGCAGTAGACAGCGGTAGACCTGGAGCGGTAGACAGCGGTAGACCCGGAGCGGTAGACAGCGGTAGACCAGGAGCGGTAGACAGCGGTAGACCCGGAGCGGTAGACAGTGGTAGACCCGGAGCGGTAGACAGCGGCAGACCCGGAGCGGTAGACCCGGAGCGGTAGACCCGGAGCGGTAGACAGCGGTAGACCCGGAGCGGTAGACAGCTGTAGACCCGGAGCGGTAGACCCGGAGCGGTAGACAGCAGTAGACCAGGAGTGTTAGACAGCGGTAGTCCCGGAGCAGTAGACAGCAGTTGACCAGGAGCGGTAGACAGCGGTAGACCCAGAGCGGTAGACCCGGAGCGGTAGACAGTGGTAGACCAGGAGCGGTAGACAGCGGTAGACCCGGAGCGGTAGACAGCGGTAGACCAGGAGCGGTAGACAGCGGTAGACCCGGAGCGGTAGACAGCGGTAGACCAGGAGCGGTAGACAGCGGTAGACCCGGAGCGGTAGACAGCGGTAGACCAGGAGCGGTAGACCCGGAGCGGTAGACCCGGAGCGGTAGACCCGGAGCGGTAGACAGCGGTAGACCCGGAGCATTAGACCCGGAGCAGTAGACCCGGAGCAGTAGACCCGGAGCGGTAGACAGCGGTAGACAAGGAGCGGTAGACCCGGAGCGGTATACAGTGGTAGACCCGGAGCGGTAGACAGCGGTAGACCCGGAGCGGTAGACCCGGAGCGGTAGACCCGGAGCGGTAGACAGCGGTAGACCCGGAGCGGTAGACCCGGAGCGGTAGACCCGGAGCGGTAGACAGCGGTAGACCCGGAGCGGTAGAGAGCGGTAGGCCCGGAGCGGTAGACAGCGGTAGACCCGGAGCGGTAGACAGCGGTAGACCCGGAGCGGTAGACCCGGAGCGGTAGACAGCAGTAGACCAGGAGTGTTAGACAGCTGTAGACCCGGAGCAGTAGACAGCAGTAGACCAGGAGCGGTAGACAGCGGTAGACCCAGAGCGGTAGACCCGGAGCAGTAGACAGCGGTAGACCAGGAGCGGTAGACCCGGAGCGGTAGACAGCGGTAGACCCGGAGCAGTAGACAGCGGTAGACCAGGAGCGGTAGACAGCGGTAGACCCGGAGCGGTAGACAGCGGTAGACCAGGAGCGGTAGACAGCGGTAGACCCGGAGCGGTAGACAGTGGTAGACCCGGAGCGATAGACAGCGGTAGACCCGGAGCGGTAGACCTGGAGCGGTAGACCCGGAGCGGTAGACAGCGGTAGACCCGGAGCGGTAGACCCGGAGCGGTAGACAGCAGTAGACCAGGAGTGTTAGACAGCGGTAGACCCAGAGCAGTAGACAGCAGTTGACCAGGAGCGGTAGACAGCGGTAGACCCAGAGCGGTAGACCCGGAGCGGTAGACAGTGGTAGACCAGGAGCGGTAGACGCGGAGCGGTAGACAGCGGTAGACCCAGAGCGGTAGACAGCGGTAGACCAGGAGCAGTAGACCCGGAGCGGTAGACAGCGGTAGACCCGGAGCAGTAGACCGGGAGCGGTAGACAGCGGTAGACCCGGAGCAGTAGACAGCGGTAGACCAGGAGCGGTAGACAGCGATAGACCCGGAGCGGTAGACAGCGGTAGACCAGGAGCCGTAGACCCGGAGCGGTAGACAGCTGTAGACCAGGAGCAGTAGACCCGGAGCTGTAGACAGCGGTAGACCCGGAGCAGTAGACAGCGGTAGACCAGGAGCAGTAGACCCGGAGCGGTAGACAGCGGTAGACCCGGAGCAATAGACAGCGGTAGACCAGGAGCGGTAGACCCGGAGCGGTAGACAGCGGTAGACCCGGAGCAGTAGACAGCGGTAGACCAGGAGCGGTAGACAGCGGTAGACCCGGAGCGGTAGACAGCGGTAGACCCGGAGCGGTAGACCCGGAGTGGTAGACAGCGGTAGACCCGGAGCGGTAGACAGTGGTAGACCCGGAGCGGTAGACAGCGGTAGACCCAGAGCGGTAGACCCGGAGCGGTAGACAGCAGTAGACCAGGAGTGTTAGACAGCGGTAGACCCGGAGCAGTAGACAGCAGTAGACCAGGAGCGGTAGACAGCGGTAGACCCAGAGCGGTAGACCCGGAGCGGTAGACAGCGGTAGACCAGGAGCGGTAGACAGCGGTAGACGCAGAGCGGTAGACAGCGGTAGACCCAGAGCGGTAGACAGCGGTAGACCAGGAGCAGTAGACCCGGAGCGGTAGACAGCGGTAGACCAGGAGCAGTAGACCCGGAGCGGTAGACAGCGGTAGACCCGGAGCAGTAGACAGCGGTAGACCAGGAGCGGTAGACAGCGGTAGACCAGGAGCGGTAGACAGCGGTAGACCAGGAGCGGTAGACCCGGAGCGGTAGACAGCGGTAGACCAGGAGCAGTATACCCGGAGCGGTAGACAGCGGTAGACAAGGAGCAGTAGACCCAGAGCGGTAGACAGCGGTAGACCCGGAGCAGTAGACAGCGGTAGACCAGGAGCGGTAGACC
Source organism: Oncorhynchus mykiss (assembly GCF_013265735.2). Lineage (NCBI taxonomy): Eukaryota > Metazoa > Chordata > Actinopteri > Salmoniformes > Salmonidae > Oncorhynchus > Oncorhynchus mykiss. The sequence continues at coordinate 41,856,270 of NC_048584.1, forward strand.
CGGAGCGGTAGACAGCGGTAGACCAGGAGCGGTAGACAGCGGTAGACCAGGAGCGGTAGACAGCGGTAGACCCGGAGCGGTAGACAGCGGTAGACCAGGAGCGGTAGACAGCGGTAGACCAGGAGCGATAGACCCGGAGCGGTAGACCAGGAGCGGTAGACCCGGAGCAGTAGACCCGGAGCGGTAGACCCGGAGCGGTAGACAGCGGTAGACCATGAGCAGTAGACCCGGAGCGGTAGACAGCGGTAGACCCGGAGCAGTAGACAGCGGTAGACCCGGAGCGGTAGACCCAGAGCGGTAGACAGCGGTAGACCAGGAGCAGTAGACCCAGAGCAGTAGACCCGGAGCAGTAGACAGCAGTAGACCAGGAGCGGTAGACAGCGGTAGACCCAGAGCGGTAGACCCGGAGCGGTAGACAGCGGTAGACCAGGAGCGGTAGACAGCGGTAGACGCGGAGCGGTAGACAGCGGTAGACCCAGAGCGGTAGACAGCGGTAGACCCGGAGCAGTAGACCCGGAGCGGTAGACAGCGGTAGACCAGGAGCAGTAGACCCGGAGCGGTAGACAGCGGTAGACCCGGAGCAGTAGACAGCTGTAGACCAGGAGCGGTAGACAGCGGTAGACCAGGAGCGGTAGACAGCGGTAGACCAGGAGCGGTAGACCCGGAGCGGTAGACAGCGGTAGACCAGGAGCGGTAGACCCGGAGCGGTAGACAGCGGTAGACCAGGAGCAGTAGACCCGGAGCGGTAGACAGCGGTAGACCAGGAGCAGTAGACCCGGAGCAGTAGACAGCGGTAGACCAGGAGCGGTAGACCCGGTGCGGTAGACAGCGGTAGACCAGGAGCGGTAGACAGCGGTAGACCAGGAGCGGTAGACAGCGGTAGACCCGGAGCGGTAGACAGCGGTAGACCAGGAGCGGTAGACAGCGGTAGACCAGGAGCGATAGACCCGGAGCAGTAGACAGCGGTAGACCAGGAGCGGTAGACCCGGAGCAGTAGACCCGGAGCGGTAGACCCGGAGCGGTAGACAGCGGTAGACCAGGAGCGGTAGACAGCGGTAGACCCGGAGCGGTAGACCCGGAGCGGTAGACAGCGGTAGACCAGGAGCAGTAGACTGCGGTAGACCCGGAGCGGTAGACCCGGAGCGGTAGACAGCGGTAGACCAGGAGCAGTAGACCCGGAGCAGTAGACCCGGAGCAGTAGACCCGGAGCGTGTGTGCTGTTGCTAATTTGTGCTCACAGCTATCAGATTTCTTAAAATGTATCCCAAACAGAGACTACAAATAGAATAAATAGCATCTTCACAACATTTCACCTTGTTAGAGATTTCTGAATCCGCCTTTCATTGACTCTGAATTTCCCTATTGCATTGTCCTCTATAAATATACATTCTAAAGATGCATTGTTTGATGAGAGAGGAAGAATGGAGGGGAAATCAACAGACAGAGGTAGACTGAATGGCACCATGCTGTGTGTCTCTTTGCATAACATCAGCCAGCAAGCCATATGACATCTATTAACCTCCAAGGAGATGTCCCAAATGGCACCTTATTCCCTACCTAGATCCCTATAGGACCTGGTGAGAAGTAGTGCACTATATAGGAAATAGGGTGCCCGAAAGTGATTTCCCTTCATTCCTCATACTTACAGACACTGTCTGAATGAGTCAGATGTTACAGTGACTGCTAATTGGATTTTAAATAACGCCGATTTCTGTCTCTTTGTGGGCACAGGAATTAAAGGAGGCCACAACGTGATCCAGCGAGCAGGGGTCTGACCGTACGGGACCTGCGCCAACCGACGATCCGTCCGTTGTCCCGTCGTCCGAGGAATAGCTGAGGGGACGTACCACTGTTACCAAAGTACTTTGGATTAATGTACGGCACAGGCTCACGGAGGGAGAACGTGATTCTGGGTTTCCTGCAGGGCTGGAGTACATGAGTGAAACAGGCCTGGAGTGAGCCTGTACTATCAGGATTGGTGTTGGTCCACCTTCTGGACCTTCTTTTCATCATGACTGATCAGCTTGACCACAGACCCTGAGGAGAGCCTGTAACTGCCGGAGGATCTTTCCTAAGAGGACGGGGCCTCTATGTAACACAAAGAGATCTAAGTTAAGACGATACAAAAGACTCTACAACTACTACGACTAAAACAGAACAACAACAAAAAAACAAGAAAACTCAGGCTTGCTTTTGAGAGGAAAAGCCTGCAGCTTTGTCTGAGTTTGAGTGGAGATGCTTTTTCCACCACTGACAGTCCTGGCAAAGCCTTTGATGGCTTGAGCATCTGACAAAACAAGAGGCTCAAAAAAACAAGGATCAGTTGAAGTTCAAACACACTGATCCGGGTCACAATATAACCAAGGTTATAACCAAACACCTCTCTCTCTCTCTCTCTTACTACGCAAATAAACTTAAGCTTTCTGAAAAGGACTTAATAGGAAAGATTTCAACGTAAATCTCGATTGGATCTGCTGGATCTGCTTTTTCGGTGGCTGGATATCGATTCTTTTAAATCAGGTATGGCAGCCACAGTATGATTGGATGGTGGCTTTACGCCTCGCTGACCAAACCCAGGTTTCTAATAATAGGTATAATTATGTGTGTGTGTGTGTGTGTGTGTGTGTGTGTGTGTGTGTGTGTGTGTGTGTGTGTGTGTGTGTGTGTGTGTGTGTGTGTGTGTGTGTGTGTGTGTGCGTTTTCTAATGAGACGTGAGGAGCGGTCAGGACATTAATTTTAATTGATGTCAAGTCTGGCTACCAGTCACAACTCTGACTACCAGTCACAACTCTGACTACCAGTCACAGCTCTGGCTACCAGTCACAGCTCTGGCTACCAGTCACAACTCTGGCTACCAGTCACAACTCTGACTACCAGTCACAGCTCTGGCTACCAGTCACAGCCAAGCACTGAACAGATCAGCCATGTAGGTTGGTGAATGGATGACTGACTGAGTGAAGCTCAGTTTGGTTCACCCTGTTCCACATATGGTAATGAGTCTGCAAATTAGAGAGAGAAAGAGAGAGAGAGAGAGAGAGAGCAAGAGAGAGCAAGAGAGAAAAATAGAGAGAGAGGATTTCACAACAGTTCATCACAAGGCCTGGCTTTGTTCACGTACACACACAGTCTAGCAGTGATGAAAGGCAGCCTTCAGAAAGATCCAGAAACATGTAAAACAACTAAGGCCAAGCTATTACGTTTCACAAGCTAAAGCCAAAAAGCCAAAGCACAGGGATTCAATTCAGTAGCAGGAACCCACATGCTGTAGGATTTTCTCCAAACAGGAAATGAGGGAAAGGGAAATACATTGTAAATGTATGAAGTCTCTAAAGTCTGAGGGAAATGTACTTTATATGTTCCCTGAAAACAGCCATTAGCACTCAATGCAGTTTTAGCCTTGCAAGATGCTCAAAATTTATTTTCTGTGAATTGTAAAAGTAACTATTTATATACATTTAAGTCAGCATAAGGCCTACATGTCATATCTAATATTGCAAATTAGTGAAGAACAGGCTTGATGCAGGACAATTCAAACAAACAGCATTTATTAGAAACCAGGGGTTTGGCTTCCCTGTAAAAGCCTTGTGCATTAACTTTACCCTTTCTGTCTCCTTCCTAGGGAGAAGACAACACAACCTCAAAACAAGATGGCCGCCCAATGCAAGAACTTCCTGCTCTTCTTGACTAGGGTAGGACTACTTCTGGGTCTGGCTAACCCTCTGGTGACCTCCGCCTCCTGCCCCTCGGCCTGCCGGTGTGATGGGACCTTCATCTACTGTAATGATCGAGGCCTCACCTCTATCCCTACCGGCATTCCGCTAGATGCTACTATTCTCTTCCTCCAAAACAACAGGATCAAGAGCGCCGGCATCCCCACCGATCTGAAGAGGCTAAGCAACGTCGAGAAGATCTATCTGTACTGCAATAATCTGGACGAGTTCCCCCAAAACCTGCCGATCGGGGTCAAAGAACTGCATCTACAGGAGAATAATATCCGCATGATTACGCATGCGTCGCTGGGTCAGATCCCGCTGATCGAGGAGCTACACCTGGATGATAACTCCGTCTCGGCGGTGAGCATCGAGGAAGGAGCGTTCAGGGACAGCAATCACCTGAGACTACTCTTTCTCTCCAGGAACCATCTGAGCACCATCCCGTCCGGCCTTCCGCAGACCATCGAGGAGCTGCGCTTCGACGACAACCGCATCTCGTCAATATCAGAGGCGTCCCTGCAGGACCTGATCAACCTGAAGAGACTCGTCCTGGACGGGAACCTGCTCAACAACCGCGGCATCGGCGAAATGGCTTTCATCAACCTGATTAATCTCACCGAGCTCTCTCTGGTGAGAAACACCCTTACGTCGCCGCCGGCTAACTTACCAGGAACCAGTTTGGAGAAACTGCAGCTCCAAGACAACCACATCAACCGGGTACCGGCCGGAGCTTTTGCTTTCCTCAGGCAGCTGTATCGGTTGGATCTATCAGGCAACAATCTGAGCAGTCTGCCTCACGGAGTGTTCGAAGACCTGGATAACCTCACGCAGCTCCTGCTCCGTAACAACCCGTGGCAGTGCACTTGCCGGATGAAGTGGGTGAGAGACTGGTTAAGGTCGCTGCCGACAAAAGTCAACGTCCGGGGGTTTATGTGCCAGGGACCAGACAAGGTCAAGGGCATGGCTATTAAGGATTTGTCCATGGACTTGTTTGACTGTGGAGGATCGGACTTGGGCAGGGGCCAGGGGGACCCTACCGAGACCAGCACTGTCTCTAACACCTTACTGCCCTCACAACCCCAATGGCCTTCCTTTGTGACCAAAAGACCGGTGGTGAGAATGCCTGACAGGAATAAGAACTACCGAAGTACTACGACACCGTCAGGAAGAAAGATCATCAGGATCAGCGTGAAGTCGAGCAGTGCAGAGACAGTGCACATCTCCTGGAGGGTTTCTGTACCCTTGACTGCCATGAGGCTCAGCTGGTTAAAACTGGGCCACAACCCTTCGTTCGGTTCCATCACGGAGACCATCGTACAGGGCGAGAAGAAGGAGTACCTCCTAACAGCTCTAGAACCGGAATCCTCGTACAGGATATGCATGGTTCCCATGGAGACCAGCAACATTTACTTGACGGACGAGACACCAGTTTGCATAGAGACAGAGACCAGTTCTCTGAAGGCTTACAAACCCACCACCACACTGAACCGCGAGCAGGAAAAGGAGCCTTACAACAATTCCAGTCTGCCTTTAGCCGCGATAATCGGAGGGGCCGTGGCTCTGTTGGCAATATTAATGCTGGCGTTTGTGTGCTGGTACGTGCACAGGAACAGTTCACTGTTTTCCAGGAATTGCACCTACAACAAGGGCCGTCGGAGGAAGGACGATTACGCCGAGGCGGGGACGAAAAAGGATAACTCAATCTTGGAGATACGAGAGGCCTCTTTTCAGATGATCCCCATACACCCCGTGCCCGTGTCCAAAGAGGAGTTTGTGATACATACGATTTTCCCTCCGAACGGATTGAGTCTGTACAAGAGCCCACACAGCGAGACCAGTATTAGCAACAGAAGCTACAGAGACAGCGGAATACCTGATTCAGACCACTCCCATTCATGATATTGATGACGCGGGAACATTTTGTTATAAATGAGTGCGTTCGTTGATGACATGAAACTAAAGTGGCTAAAAAACTTTGTTATTAAACACTGGATCTACAAGACTGAGTGGGGAAGCAATGTTCTTCTGTACATTTGCTCATATAATTTATATTTAAGGACATTTTATGACAAAGAGGAGAAGAAATGTGGTTCACAGATAGTAGGGCCATCACTGAGCCGCAGGTCAGTGTATGTTGTAACTAAAACTGCAATTCTATATTTTAGGGGTTGGTAGTAATTTGTATTTTTTTTTTTTTTTTGGGGGGGTGGGGCTTACGGTTACCCTAACAACCAACTATAAAAAAACAAACTCTGTTCTACTGAGATATAAAGACTTGTCAACTGTGAAAGTGGGTTTTCATTGCTGTGTTGAACAATCAGACTTTAGAGTACCTTGTAGAATAAAGCACAGGTCTTTACACTCGTTTTGTGGCTGTTCGGTTAAAATCCCAAAAAAAAGCAAAAAAAATAAAAAATGAAATGATCAAAACTAGGACCCAGCTGATTAACTGAGAAGAACCAGGGAGACAGCGGGCACTCGCTCTCTGAGGAGAGACAAGCAGAGAGCAGTCTCCTACATGTATCTGACTATCTCTGGAACCATGACTAGATATGTCCTGTTTTACTGCTGTTCATTTAGTTCCTCTGTTTGGAAAAAAACACAGAAACACGAGAGATCGAACAGACACCCAGGCGGGCACGGCTCCTGTGTGTGTGTGTGTGTGTGTTTGTTTGTGTGTGTGTGAGCGTGTGTTTGCGTGCGTTTGTGTGAGTGTGTATGTGCGTGTGTGTGTGTGTGTGTGTGTGCGTGTGTGTGTGTGTGTGTGTGTGTGTGTGTGTGTGCGTGTATGTGCGTGCGTGCGTGCGTGTGTGTGTGTTTGTGTGTGTGTGTGTGTGTGTGTGTGCGTGTGTGTGTGTGTGTGTGTGTGCGTGTATGTGCGTGTGTGTGTGTGTGTGTGTTTGTGTGTGTGTGTGTGTGTGTTTGTGTGTGTGTGCGTGTATGTGCGTGTGTGTGTGTGTGTGTGTGTGTGCGTGTATGTGCGTGCGTGCGTGTGTGTGTGTTTGTGTGTGTGTGTGTGTGTGTTTGTGTGTGTGTGCGTGTATGTGCGTGTGTGTGTGTGTGTGTGTGTGTGTGTGTGTATGTGTGTGTGTCAGGCCACAGCACAGGGCAGATGAAGCACACAGACCTTTAGGGCCATTACCCAGAATGGGATTAACCCATGCAGGGTGGCCAAGCTGACAACAGAGATGACATAAAGAACACCAACTAAATCTATTTGTTCTAGCCAACACAAAGGCTAAACTACAATGGATGACATCCTCCAGTCCCTTGTACCATATGTCATCCAAACGTTACCCTCAAACATAGCTTAGATTCACACCGGTCTGTTAAAAAAAGGTTCTATAAATAAACAACACATGGCTTTCATTTTACAAACTGAGCATCACCTATTTCCTTGTTTATGATTAGTCCCCTCCCCCCCTCCCCCCCAGATTGACTACTTCTATGTTGCCACAATTTCAAAGTTTAATTGTTCTTTATGAAGTTAGAATTTGTTCTTTACAAAGTGAATTGCTCTTTACAAAGTTGCTCAGGGATTCTTGAAACAAAATTGTCCTGTCTTTCGAGAATCCCTGAACTGAAAACCAAAGTGCTATTGAATGCCCTTTGGCCAGTCGTGTATGTGCCTTGATCCAATGCTTATTGTATTTAGCTTTCTAAGAAATCACTGACTTTTTTGTCATTCACACTTGAATATGAGAAAATATTGCAGAATAAAAATTGATAAAAATATCAAAGACTCGCTCTTACCTGAAACACAACAAGACATTTCAAAATCACAATTTCGGCCCCATTCTCAATTTGAATTCAAAACAAAATGTGTGAGGGCACAGCTTAGTTGAGGTAATTGAAGTAATATGTACATGTAGGTAGGGGTAAAGTGACTATGCATAGATAATTAACAGAGAGTAGCAGCAGTGTAAAAACAAAGGTGGGGGGGGCGGTGTCAATGCAAATAGTCCAGGTAGCCATTTGATTAGCTGTTCAGCAGTCTTATGGAGTCTTGGGGGTAGAAGCTGTTATTAAGAAGCCTCTTGGACCTAGACTTGGCGCTCCGGCACCACTTGCCGTGCGATAGCAGAGAGAACAGTCTATGACTGGGGTGGCTGGAGTCTTTGGCTATTTTTAGGGCCTTCCTCTGACACCGCCTGGTATAGAGGTCCTGGATGGCAGGAAGCTTGTCCCCAGTGATGTACTGGGCCGTACGCACTACCCTCTGTAGTGCTTTGCGGTCAGAGGCCGAGCAGTTGCCATACTAGGCAGTGATGCAACCAGTCACGATGCTCTTGACGGTGCAGATGTAGAACCTTTTGAGGATCGGAGGACCCATGCCAAATCTTTTCAGTCTCCTGAGGAGGAATAGGCGTTGTCGTGCCGTCTTCACAGCTGTCTTGGTGTGTTTGGACCATGTTAGTTTGTTGGTGATGTGGACACCAAGGAACTTGAAACTCCCAACCTGTTCCACAACAGCCCTGCCGATGTGAATGGGGGTGTGGCTCGGTGCTCCTTTTCCTGTAGTCCACAATCATCTCCTTTGTCTTGTTCACATTGAGGGAGAGGTTGTTGTCCTGGCAGTGTGGGTCTCTGACCTCCCTATAGGCTGTCTCATCGTTGTCGGTGATCAGGTCTACCACTCTTGTGTCATCTGCAAACTTAATGATGGTGTTGGAGTCGTGCCTGGCCATGCAGTCATGTGTGAACAGGGAGTACAGGAGGGGACTGAGCACGCACCCCTGAGGGGCCCCCGTGTTGAGGATCAGCATGGCAGATGTGTTGTTACCTACCCTCACCACCTTTGGGCGTCCCGTCAGGAAGTCCAGGATCCAGTTGCAGAGGGAGGTGTTTAGTCCAAGGGTCCTCAGCTTAGTGATGAGCTTTGAGGGCACTATGGTGTTGAACGCTGAGCTGTAGTCAACGAATAGAATTGTCACATAGGTGTTCCGTTTGTCCAGGTGGGAAAGGGCAGTGTGTAGTGCAATTGAGATTGAGTCATTTGTGGATCTTTTGGGGCGGTATGCAAATTGTACTGGGTCTAGGGTTTCTGGGATGATGTTGTTGATGTGAGCCATCACCAGCCTTTCAATGCACGTCATGGCTAGAGATGTGAGTGCTACGTGTCGGTAGTCATTTAGGCAGGTTACCTTGGTGTTCTTGGACACAGGCACTATGGTGTTCTTCTTAAAACATGTTATTACAGACTCGGACAGGGAGAGGTTGAACATGTCATTGAAGACACTTGCCAGTTGGTCAGCGCATGCTCGGAGTACACATCCTGGTAAGCCGTCTGGCCCTGCAGCCTTGGGAATGTTGACCTGTTTTTAAAGGTCTTACTCACATCGGCTATGGGAAGCGTGATCACACAGTCGTCTGGAACAGCTGGTGCTCATCTACTTGAGGCTGGGTTTGGACGTATGTGTGGAGAAGCCACAGTGTGGTGTGTAGTGACTGAAGCTACACTCCCTCTGTACGGTGTCACTTCATTAGATTAAACACACACACACACACACACACACACACACACACACACACACACACACACACACACACACACACACACACACACACTGTGAGCCTGGGAGGCTGATCAACCCCCAGAGAGAAACCAGATCTCACCACATCATTTGGATATAAATCACACACTGTGGCTTCTCCACACATACCACCAAACCCAGCCTCAAGCAGATGAGCACCAGCTGTTCCGGACGACTGTGTGATCACGCTTGGGACCACCGTACAGAGGTAGGGTAGCTTCAGTCACTACACACCACAGGTCTGAGCCACCGTACAGAGGTAGGGTAGCTTCAGTCACTACACACCACAGGGCTGAGCCACCGTACAGAGGTAGGGTAGCTTCAGTCACTACACACCACAGGGCTGAGCCACCATACAGAGGTAGGGTAGCTTCAGTCACTACACACCACAGGGCTGAGCCACCGTACAGGGGTAGGGTAGCTTCAGTCACTACACACCACAGGGCTGAGCCACCGTACAGAGTTAGGGTAGCTTCAGTCACTACACACCACAGGTCTGAGCCACCATACAGAGGTAGGGTAGCTTCAGTCACTACACACCACAGTGCTGAGCCACCATACAGAGGTAGGGTAGCTTCAGTCACTACACACCACAGGGCTGAGCCACCGTACAGAGGTAGGGTAGCTTCAGTCACTACACACCACAGGGCTGAGCCACCGTACAGAGATAGGGTAGCTTCAGTCACTACACACCACAGGGCTGAGCCACCGTACAGAGGTAGGGTAGCTTCAGTCACTACACACCACAGGTCTGAGCCACCATACAGAGGTAGGGTAGCTTCAGTCACTACACACCACAGTGCTGAGCCACCGTACAGAGGTAGGGTAGCTTCAGTCACTACACACCACAGGTCTGAGCCACCATACAAAGGTAGGGTAGCTTCAGTCACTACACACCACAGTGCTGAGCCACCATACAGAGGTAGGGTAGCTTCGGTCACTACACACCACAGGGCTGAGCCACCGTACAGAGGTAGGGTAGCTTCAGTCACTACACACCACAGGGCTGAGCCACCGTACAGAGGTAGGGTAGCTTCAGTCACTACACACCACAGGGCTGAGCCACCGTACAGAGGTAGGGTAGCTTCAGTCACTACACACCACAGGGCTGAGCCACCATACAGAGGTAGGGTAGCTTCAGTCACTACACACCACAGGGCTGAGCCACCGTACAGAGGTAGGGTAGCTTCAGTCACTACACACCACAGGGCTGAGCCACCGTACAGAGGTAGGGTAGCTTTAGTCACTACACACCACAGGGCTGAGCCACCGTACAGAGGTAGGGTAGCTTCAGTCACTACACACCACAGGTCTGAGCCACCATACAGAGGTAGGGTAGCTTCAGTCACTACACACCACAGGGCTGAGCCACCGTACAGAGGTAGGGTAGCTTCAGTCACTACACACCACAGGGCTGAGCCACCATACAGAGGTAGGGTAGCTTCAGTCACTACACACCACAGGGCTGAGCCACCGTACAGAGGTAGGGTAGCTTCAGTCACTACACACCACAGGGCTGAGCCACCGTACAGAGGTAGGGTAGCTTCAGTCACTACACACCACAGGGCTGAGCCACCGTACAGAGGTAGGGTAGCTTCAGTCACTACACACCACAGGGCTGAGCCACCGTACAGAGGTAGGGTAGCTTCAGTCACTACACACCACAGGGCTGAGCCACCGTACAGAGGTAGGGTAGCTTCAGTCACTACACACTACAGGGCTGAGCCACCGTACAGAGGTAGGGTAGCTTCAGTCACTACACACCACAGGCTGACTGGAGATGAATAGAGACAGAATTTACATTAACCACAGGGCTGCTCCTCACAAATACAGATATACACTCAGTTCCCAGTTTAACGAAAATGGTTCTCTCCTAGAGACAGTGAGTGAGGTGGACGTGACTTGCTATATTAAGCAGGCAGACAGGCATCGAGGCATTCAGTTACTGTTCCATTGAATGTTAGAATGGTCAAAACGAGTGACCTTCAGTCACTTTGAGCGTGGTGTGACCGTAGGTGACAGGCGTACAGTCAGCGGCAGTCCTGTGGGGGGAAAACAGCTCGACAATGAGAGGTCGAACGGTGGTGTGATCGTAGGTGCCAGGCGTACAGTCAGCGGCAGTCCTGTGGGGGGAAAACAGCTCGACGATGAGAGGTCGAACGATGGTATGCAGAACGGTATCTCGGGGGAACACATCGTTGTTCTCTGTAGCAGACGACCACACCGGGTTCTACTCCTATCAGCTAAAAACAAGAAGAAGAACCGGCTCCAGTGGGCACGCCATCACCAACACCGGACAACTGAGGAGTGGAAAAACATTGCCTGGTCCGAAAAAATATCCCGGGTTCCTGTTGCGCCATGCTGATGGTAGTCAAGATTGGGCGTAAGCAGCATGGGTCCTGGTTTCAACGGTACAGGCATGTGTCGGTGGTATAATAATGTGGGGGATGTTTGCCTGGCACACAGTAGTTCATTTGATACCAACTGAGCAGGGTTTACATGCCCCGACGAATTCAGGCTGTTCTGGAGGCAAAGGAGGGTCCAACCCGGGAAAACTAATAAACTGGCCACTGAGTGGATATGAAACACTCATAAACTAAAATATATGTACTCATAAACTAAAAACGCACTCAGAAACTAAAATATATGTACAGACACATCTACATAGTAATCCATAGGTGCATTCATAAACCCAACCATGTAGTCTTAACACACCCATGTAGAATTAACACCCAAGTAGTCTTAACACCAATGTAGTCTTAACACACCCATGTAGTCTTAACACCCATGCAATCTTAACACACCCATGCAGTCTTAACACACCCATGTAGTCTTAACACCAATGTAGTCTTAACACACCCATGTTGTCTTAACACACCCATGTAGACTTAACACACCCATGCAGTCTTAACACACCCATGCAGTCTTAACACACCCATGCAGTCTTAACACACCCATGTAGTCTTAACACCAATGTAGTCTTAACACACCCATGTTGTCTTAACTCACCCATGTAGACTTAACACACCCATGCAGTCTTAACACACCCATGTAGTCTTAACACACCCATGTTGTCTTAACACACCCATGCAGTCTTAACACACCCATGCAGTCTTAACACACCCATGTAGACTTAACACACCCATGCAGTCTTAACACACCCATGTAGTCTTAATACCAATGTAGTCTTAACACACCCATGTAGTCTTAACACCCATGTAGTCTTCACACCCATGTAGTCTTAACACACCCATGCAGTCTTAACGCACCCATGTAGACCTAACACACCCATGTAGTCTTAACACACCCATGTAGTCTTAACACACCCATGTAGTCTTAACACCCATGTAGTCTTAACACCCATGTAGTCTTAACACACCCATGTAGTCTTAAAACACCCATTTAGACTTAACACATCCATGTAGTCTTAACAA
>NC_048584.1:41873951-41906451 GCF_013265735.2 Oncorhynchus mykiss
CTAGGTAATATAGTACACTAGGTAATATTGTACACTAGTTAATATAGTACACTAGTTCATATAGTACACTAGTTCATATAGTACACTAGTTCATATAGTACACTAGGTAATATAGTACACTAGTTAATATAGTACACTAGTTAATATAGTACAATAGTTAATATAGTACACTAGTTAATATAGTACACTAGTTCATATAGTACACTAGTTAATATAGTACACTAGGTAATATAGTACACTAGTTCATATAGTACACTAAGTAATATAGTACACTAGGTAATATAGTACACTAATTAATATAGTACACTAGTTCATATAGTACACTAGTTCATATAGTACACTAGTTCATATAGTACACTAGTTAATGTAGTACACTTGTTAACATAGTACACTAGTTCATGTAGTACACTAGTTAATATAGTACACTAGTTCATGTGGTACACTAGTTCATATAGTACACTAGTTCATATAGTACACTAGTTAATGTAGTACACTTGTTAACATAGTACACTAGTTCATGTGGTACACTAGTTCATATAGTACACTAGTTCATGTAGTACACTAGTTAATATAGTACACTAGTTCATATAGTACACTAATTCATATAGTACACTAGTTCATATAGTACACTAGTTCATGTGGTACTCATATAGTACAGTAGTTAATTTAGTACAGTTGCTCATATGGTACTCATATAGGACAGGAGGTCATATAGAACTCATATAGTACAGTAGCTCATATTGCTCATATAGTACTCATATAGTACACTAGTTCATATGGAACGTTAGTTCATATATTACTCATATAGTACAGTAGTTAATAGAGTACAGTAGTTAATATAGTACAGTCGTTCATATAGTACAGAAGTTCATATTGTACAGAAGGTCATATAATAGTCACGTAGTAAAATAGATCATATAGTACTCATAAAGTGCAGTAGCTCATACAGTACTCATATAGTACAGTATGTCATATAGTACTCATATAGTACAGTATGTCATAAAGTGCAGTAGCTCATACAGTACTCATATAGTACAGTATGTCATATAGTACTCATATAGTACAGTATGTCATATAGTACTCATATAGTACAGTATGTCATATAGTACAGTAGTTCATATACTACTCATATAGTACAGTATGTCATATAGTACTCATATAGTACAGTAGGTCACATAGTACAGTAGTTCATATAGTACTCATATATTACAGTATGTCATAGAGTACAAATATAGTACAGTATGTCACATAGTACAGTAGTTCATATAGTACAGTAGGTCATATAGTACAGTAGGTCATGTAGTACAGTAGCTCATATAGTACTCATATAGTACAGTAGTTCATGTAGTACAGTAGCTCATATAGTACAGTAGCTTATATAGTACACTAGTTCATGTGGTACTCATACAGTACAGTAGTTAATGTAGTACAGTAGCTCATATAGTACAGTAGCTCATATAGTACAGTAGCTTGTATAGTACACTAGTTCATGTGGTACTCATATAGTACAGTAGTTCATGTAGTACAGTAGCTCATATAGTACTCATATAGTACACTAGTTCATGTGGCACTCATATAGTACAGTAGTTCATGTAGTACAGTAGCTCATATAGTACTCATATAGTACACTAGTACATGTGGCACTCATATAGTACAGTAGTTCATGTAGTGCAGTAGCTCATATAGTACAGTAGGTCTATTTGGCCCATTTATCCTCAGGTTAAATGTCCTTTCTCTTCTCCAAACAGAGTGTATGAATACTCCTCTCCAAATATTCAACTGGATTTATTTAGGCCTTTGTTCCCGCGAACACACAACTCTTTACTTTCTAAGAACCAATATAAAAAAGCTTTTCTTGATGACACGTTCGCTTTGTGTGGCGAGGGAGTGTGTGTGTGTGTGTGTGTGCCTGTGAGTGAGTGAGTGAGTGAGTGAGTGAGTGAGTGAGTGAGTGAGTGTGTGTGTGTGTGTGTGTGTGTGTGTGTGTGTGTGTGTGTGTGTGTGTGTGTGTGTGTGTGTGTGTGTGTGTGTGTGTGTGTGTGTGTGCGTGTGCGTGTGTGTGTCCTCCAAGACATCAGCTTTCCCCTAAAGCTGTCGGCATCTCTCCATGTGCTACTATTGTACAACTCATTCTGAACGGTTGAAATGGGCCAATCACCATAGTGAGGAAACTACAGAAGGAGACAAAATGGCAGGATTTTTTGAGTTTAGAGACCGACACCATCTTAACAAGAGAACCCACAGCATCACTCAAAGTGTCCTCGTTGGACAGCCACGACCTCAAATAGCATCCGTGTTAACACACTCATCTTTTCACAGCCTCGCTTTCTCCCAATTTAACTCCTGTGACTTTGCTGTTCTCCGATCCAAACAGCCTCTGTTGAAAATGTACAATTCAGAGAGTACAAAAGAGGAGTGTGAAATATGATGCCCATTAGCCAGAGTGATAGATCATTCAGAATGATTGATATGAACGGCTATATGATGTTGTGTTGTCCTTAGGGCTGTTGCAATAACCGTATTTCCGCCACACCGACAGTCATGAGTCACGACTGCAGTCAAATTCCACGTGAGTTACGGGAATCTCGCCTAATGCACTCTGGACATGCTTTGGAAGTACCCAACTCGATCATCAGGTCCTAATGACCTGGTACTCAGGGCTCTATTGCCCCTCCATCAGGTCCTAATGGCCTGGTACTCAGGGCTCTATTGTCCCTCCATCAGGTCCTAATGGCCTGGTACTCAGGGCTCTATTGTCCCTCCATGGTGTTCTAATAATGGCCTGGTACACAGAGCTCTATTGTCCCTCCATCAGGTCCTAATGGCCTGGTACACAGGGCTCTATTGTCCCTCCATCAGGTCCTAATGTTCTGGTACTCAGGGCTCTATAGTCCTTCCATCAGGTCCTAATGGCTTGGTACTCAGGGCTCTATTGTCCCTCCTTCAGGTTGGTAATAGTCTGTTGTGAAGAAGTTTAAATATTATCGCTTGCACAGTGATCCTTGGGATGTTTAAAGCTTGGGAAATCTTTTTGTATCCAAATCCGGCTTTAAACTTCTTCACAACAGTATCTCGGACCTGCCTGGTGTGTTCCTTGTTCTTCATGATGCTCTCTGCGCTTTTAACGGACCTCTGAGACTATCACAGTGCAGGTGCATTTATACGGAGACTTGATTACACACAGGTGGATTGTATTTATCCTCATTAGTCATTTAGGTCAACATTGGATCATTCAGAGATCCTCACTGAACTTCTGGAGAGAGTTTGCTGCACTGAAAGTAAAGGGGCTGAATAATTTTGCACGCCCAATTTTTCAGTTTTCGATTTGTTAAAAAAGTTTGAAATATCCAATAAATGTCGTTCCACTTCATGATTGTGTCCCACTTGTTGTTGATTCTTCACAAAAAAATACAGTTTTATATCTTTATGTTTGAAGCCTGAAATGTGGCAAAAGGTCGCAAAGTTCAAGGGGGCCGAATACTTTTGCAAGGCACTGTACATCTCTGTTCAATCTAACCCTGGAATGTAGTGAAATTCCAAAGATCTGGAAATCAGCATTTGTCCTACCACTTTTAAAAGGGGGACATCCAACTCTTTTAAATAATTATAGGCCAATCTCAAAGCTGTCACCCCTGGTGAAAATACTTGAAATCCTTGTAAGTGAACAGCTAAAATAGTTTTTATTTAATAACTCTATTTTATCAATGTACCAATCGGGCTTCAGGAAGAAGCATAGCACAATTACAGCAGCCATGAAGTTTTTACATGATTTTACTGAAGCCATTGACAAAAAACATTACTGTGTCTCACTTTTGATTGATTTCTCTAAGGCTTTTGATACAGTTTATCATGCTATACTGAGGCAGAGATTGTCGAGTGTAGGTCTTTCGGAGCATGCAGTTGCATGGTTTGCTAACTATCTGCCTGATAGAACTCAGTGCACTCAATTTGATGGGCTTATGTCTGTTAAATTGTCTGTCTTGAATGGTGTGCCCCAAGGCTCTGTTACTTGGTCCTCTCTTATTCACTATTTATATAAATGATTTAGACAAAAATGTCCAAAATGCCCTACTTCATTTTTATGCTGATGATACTGTTATTTACTGTTGCGCCTCGTCTCTTACAAAAGCTTTCCAGAACTTGCAAACTGCTTTTTATACTGTTCAACATACCTTGTGTCAATTGAAGCTTATCCTCAATACTGACAAAACTAAACTAATGGTGTTTTCTAATCCAAGAAATAGACCTCTGAACCTTTCACCTATTACTACCTGTCAGGGCAAGGAGATTGAGACTGTAATCTCATATAAATATCTTGGGATTTTAATTGAAGACGGCCTCTCTTTTAAATTGCGTATTCAACAACTTACAAAAAAATTGAAGCTGAAATTGGGATTTTATTTTAGGAATAAGGTTTTTCTTTTGAAGCCAGAAGGAGGCTAGTATCAGCTACATTTGTACCTTTACTAGACTATGGGGATATTTTATATATGACTGCTTCCGCTCGTTTGAGATCAATTGACACTCTTTACCATGGCACTTTGAGATTTATTTTAAACTGCAAAACCCTTACTCACCACTGCACTTTGTATACCAGGGTTGGCTGGCCTTCTCTTGTCACTCGTAGGCTCATAGGCTCAGTCACTGGTATACTTTCATTTACGAAGCCATTTTGTGTTTACTACCTTTTTATTTGTGCATTTTTATTGTTCAGGAATGTGGTGGGTCGTCTCTTAGTTCGCTGGACTTTATCCTGCTAACTGTTCCAAATGTCCGAATCGAATTTGGTAAAAGGGCTTTTATGTCCTCTGCGCCATCGCAGAAGAACTTGTCCCGATTGGTGTTTTTAAATCACTGATGAAGGATCTTGAGGCTGATTCCCTGACCAGTCAATGTTTTTAATTAGCTGTTTTTGATTTTGTTATACTCTTGTGAGTTCTATGGTTTTTACTAGATTACTTGTAGTTTTTCACGTTGTCTTGTCTGTCTAATTTTTTTGTAATGACTTGGTGCTGCCTATCTTGGCCAGGGCGCTCTTGAAAAAGAGATTTTAATCTCATTGAGCCCTTCCTGGTTAAATAAAGGTTAAAATGAAAAATAAAAAATAATAATAATTTATTGTGATGGTGTATTGTGATGGTGTTTTGTGATGGTGTATTGTGATGGTGTATTGTGATGGTGTATTGTGATGGTGTAATGTGATGGTGTATTGTGATGGTGTAATGTGATGGTGTATTGTGATGGTGTATTGTGATGGTGTATTGTGATATTGTATTGTGATGGTGTATTGTGATGGTGTTTTGTGATGGTGTATTGTGATGGTGTATTGTGATGGTGTATTGTGATGGTGTATTGTGATGGTGTTTTGTGATGATGTATTGTGATGGTGTATTGTGATGGTGTATTGTGATGGTGTATTGTGATGGTGTATTGTGATGGTGTATTGTGATGGTGTATTGTGATGGTGTAATGTGATGGTGTATTGTGATGGTGTATTGTGATGGTGTATTGTGATGGTGTATTGTGATGGTGTAATGTGATGGTGTATTGTGATGGTGTATTGTGATGGTGTATTGTGATATTGTATTGTGATGGTGTATTGTGATGGTGTTTTGTGATGGTGTATTGTGATGGTGTATTGTGATGGTGTATTGTGATGGTGTATTGTGATGGTGTTTTGTGATGGTGTATTGTGATGGTGTATTGTGATGGTGTATTGTGATGGTGTAATGTGATGGTGTATTGTGATGGTGTATTGTGATGGTGTATTGTGATGGTGTATTGTGATGGTGTAATGTGATGGTGTATTGTGATGGTGTATTGTGATGGTGTATTGTGATATTGTATTGTGATGGTGTATTGTGATGGTGTTTTGTGATGGTGTATTGTGATGGTGTATTGTGATGGTGTATTGTGATGGTGTATTGTGATGGTGTTTTGTGATGGTGTATTGTGATGGTGTATTGTGATGGTGTATTGTGATGGTGTATTGTGATGGTGTATTGTGATGGTGTATTGTGATGGTGTAATGTGATGGTGTATTGTGATGGTGTAATGTGATGGTGTAATGTGATGGTGTATTGTGATGGTGTATTGTGATGGTGTAATGTGATGGTGTATTGTGATGGTGTATTGTGATGGTGTATTGTGATGGTGTATTGTGATGGTGTTTTGTGATGGTGTATTGTGATGGTGTATTGTGATGGTGTATTGTGATGGTGTATTGTGATGGTGTATTGTGATGGTGTATTGTGATGGTGTTTTGTGATGGTGTATTGTGATGGTGTATTGTGATGGTGTATTGTGATGGTGTATTGTGATGGTGTTTTGTGATGGTGTAATGTGATGGTGTATTGTGATGGTGTATTGTGATGGTGTATTGTGATGGTGTATTGTGATGGTGTAATGTGATGGTGTATTGTGATGGTGTATTGTGATGGTGTATTGTGATGGTGTATTGTGATATTGTATTGTGATGGTGTATTGTGATGGTGTTTTGTGATGGTGTATTGTGATGGTGTATTGTGATGGTGTATTGTGATGGTGTATTGTGATGGTGTTTTGTGATGGTGTATTGTGATGGTGTATTGTGATGGTGTATTGTGATGGTGTATTGTGATGGTGTATTGTGTATTGTGATGGTGTATTGTGATGGTGTATTGTGATGGTGTATTGTGATGGTGTATTGTGATGGTGTAATGTGATGGTGTATTGTGATGGTGTAATGTGATGGTGTAATGTGATGGTGTATTGTGATGGTGTATTGTGATGGTGTAATGTGATGGTGTATTGTGATGGTGTATTGTGATGGTGTATTGTGATGGTGTAATGTGATGGTGTATTGTGATGGTGTATTGTGATGGTGTATTGTGATGGTGTATTGTGATGGTGTATTGTGATGGTGTATTGTGATGGTGTTTTGTGATGGTGTATTGTGATGGTGTTTTGTGATGGTGTATTGTGATGGTGTATTGTGATGGTGTATTGTGATGGTGTATATCATTTGATTTTTTTTTTTTAAATGCAGATGTTCCAAAGGTCTGCATCAGTGGCTTGTATGTGTGAAGGTCTGGAGATTCTAAAATATGTTTATGTTAATTACCGGGAAATTTCCGTTGAGACCGGCAGTAATTTGCATGACAATGACCGGCTGTCATGACTACCAAAGCCCTAGTTGTCCTCTCTGCTCCATGAGGGATATGTATGACAATGGCTGTTCAAGTTTCACATAGTTTTAATGTTATGTCACATGCACAAGTACAGTGAAATGCCTTTCTTGTTGTTGTTGCAAACTCTAAACCCAACTATGCAGTAATCAATAACAATGTAATCAATAACAATGTAATCAATAACAATGTAACATAAGGTAGAACATAAACATACGAGTAATACAAATATGTAACAAGAAGAAAACAAGAAAGTAAGAAGCTTTATACAGGGTCAGTTCCATATTAACAATGTACAGGGATACTGGAGTGATGGAGGTAGATATGTATAGGGGTCAGGTAACTAGGCAACAGGATATAAGATAAACAGAGCAGAAGCAGCAGCATCTTATATGATAATTGTATGTGAGTGTGTGTGTGTGTGTGTGTGTGTGTGTGTGTGTGTGTTTATAGTCAGAATAAATGTATGGGTATATGTGCCTCGTTTCAGGAAACTTTTTTTTTCTTCAGAAATGCCTTCTAGAACACGTGAACTTTCATGTGCCTTAAAGAACGAATTGTTATTTATAATGACGGCCTAGGAACAGTGGGTTAACTGGTCTAGGAACAGTGGGTTAACTGCCTTGTTCAGGGGCAGAACAACAGATTTTTACCTTGTCAGCTCTGGGATTTGATCTTGCAACCTTTCAGTTACTAGGCTACCTGCTCTAACTACTAGGCTACCTGTCTCTAACCACTAGACTACCTGTCTCTAACCACTAGGCTACCTGTCTCTAACCACTAGGCTACCTTTCTCTAACCACTAGGCTACCTGCTCTAACAACTAGGCTACCTGTCTCTAACCACTAGGCTACCTGCCTCTAACCACTAGGCTACCTGTCTCTAACCACTAGACTACCTGTCTCTAACCACTAGGCTACCTGTCTCTAACCACTAGGCTACCTGTCTCTAACCATTAGGCTACCTGTCTCTAACCACTAGGCTACCTGGCTCTAACCACTAGTCTACCTGTCTCTAACCACTAGGCTACCTGTCTCTAACCACTAGGCTACCTGCTCTAACCACTAGTCTACCTGTCTCTAACCACTAGGCTACCTGTCTCTAACCACTAGGCTACCTGTCTCTAACCACTAGGCTACCTGGCTCTAACCACTAGTCTACCTGTCTCTAACCACTAAGCTACCTGTCTCTAACCACTAGGCTACCTGCTCTAACCACTAGACTACCTGTCTCTAACAACTAGGCTACCTGCCTCTAACCACTAGGCTACCTGTCTCTAACCACTAGGCTACCTGCCACCCCATTTTATTGTGTTACTATATCCTTTTTACATTTTTTAAAATTTTAAATCACTATGACTTAGTCGCCATAGTGATTAATATATAAACAGCTGAATCTATGCGTTTACCAAACAATGCAGTGAGTAATATGTGTTTCTCCTTCCGGTATGAAACTTCAATAGCGAATGACTCACTTTACGCTGGAGCACACGACGTGGGTTGGTCTTGCAACATATAAACATGGCATATTGCCATTTAGCTCAGCTCATTGGCTATCTACCCAGCTAGATTTCAAGACGATCAGTGGTCATTGGGTTAAAAGACAGTCAATCAACGAAACAGCGGGCAAATCATTGGTGCACAATGATGTCATTACTTGTCTTCAAATCGGTTTCTTTCAGTCAATACGTCCCGCGAAATGGCCCATCACGTTTGATTGTGTTACAAACAAACCAGTTGATTGCAGTGAAACCAAACATGACTGGAAAAGTCACGTTCTGTGTGGGTTATTTACCTGGAAAGTGTCGTCGAAAATGGAATGAGACGGAATTCCCGACACAAGCGGTTCACAAAATGTTTCGTGTTAGGCTATAAAAACTGATTTTATTAAACAAAAGACCATTCATTGTGTAACAATGAGCATTGGAATTGCAAACAGGCGAAGATCGTCATTGTAAACAATTTATTTTAATGCAGTTTGTGATTATGTTACGCCTGTGCTGGTAAAATAAAATGTTTTATGGGGCTCTATGCTCAGATAATCGCATAGTATTATTTCGCAGTAAATCCTTTTTTAAATCTGACAACGCAGTTGGATTAGCAAGATTCTAGGCTTTCGATACATGTGAAACACTTGTATTTTCATGAATGTTTAATATGACTATTTATGTAGTGATGACCGTATGTTGTGGAATTTCAGCCCGCTAGCGGGTTCCGTGCGCAGAGAGGTTAAGTTTGGGTCATTGTGTACTCTCTGTTTAGGGCCAAATAGCATCCTAATTTACTCAGTTTTTTTGTTAATTCTTTCCAATGTGTCAAGTAATTATCTTTTTGTTTTCTCATGATTTGATTGGGTCAAATTGTGTTGCTGTCCTGGGGCTCTGCGGGGTGTGTTTGTGAACTAATTCTGCTCTGCATGCATTATTTGGTGTTCTACGTTGTACACAGAGGATATTTTTGCAGAATTCTGCATGCAGAGTCTCAAATTGGTGTTTGTCCCATTTTGTGAAGTCTTGGTTGGTGAGAGGACCCCAGACCTCACAACCATAAAGGCTAATGGGCTCTATAACTGATTCAAGTATTTTTAGCCAGATCCTAATTGGGTATGTTGAATTTTATGTTCCTTTTGATGGCACAGACAGCCCTTCTTGCCTTGTCTCTCAGATTGTTCACAGCTTTGTGGAAGTTACCTGTGGCGCCGATGTTTAGGCCAAGGTATCGTTTTTTGTGTGCTCTAGGGCAATGGTGTCTAGATGGTCCTGGCAAGTGGACCTTTTTTGGAACACCCCTATTTTGGTCTTACTGAGATTTACTGTCAGGGCCCAGGTCTGGCAATATATCTAGGTGCTGCTGTAGGCCCTCCTTAGTTGGTAACAGAAGCACCAGATCATCAGCAAACAGTAGACATTTGACTTCAGATTCTAGTAGGGTGAGGCCGGGTGCTGCAGACTTTTCTAGTGCCCGCGCCAATTCGTTGATATATATGTTGAAGAGGGTGGGGCTTAAGCTGCATCCCTGTCTCACCCCGCGGCCCTGTGGGTAGAAATGTGTGTGTTTTATTTGCCAATTTTAACAGCACACATGTTGTTTTTGTACATGGATTTTATAATGTTTATAATGTTTTACCCCCAACACCACTTTCCATCAATTTGTATAGCAGACCCTCATGAAACACTGAGTCGGAGGCTTTTTTGAAATCAACAAAGCATGAGCAGACTTTGTTTTGGTAAAAAGCTAATTTGAACTTTGCTCAGTCAATTGTTTTCATTGAGGAAATGTATGAGTCTGCTGTTAATGATAATGCAGAGTATTTTCCCAAGGTTACTGTTGACATTTAGTTATGTCAACTACCCCACGGTAGTTATTGGGGTCAAATGTGTCTCCACTTTTGTGGATTTAGGTGATCAGTCCTTGGTTAATTAATATTGTGGAAGTTGCCAGAGCTAAGGATGATGTTAAAGAGTTTTAGTATAGCCAATTGGAATTTGTTGTCTGCATATTTGATAATTTCATTAAGGATACCATCAACACCACAGGCCTTTTTGGGTTGGAGAGTTTTTATTTTGTCCTGTAGTTCATTCAATGTAATTGGAGAATCCAGTGGGTTCTGGTAGTCTTTAATAGTTGATTCTAAGATTTGTATTTGAGCATGTGTATGTTTTTGCTGTTTGTTCTTTGTTATAGAGCCAAAAGATTGGAGAAGTGGTTTACCCATACATCTCCATTTTGGATAGATAATTTTTTGTGTTGCTGTTTGTTTAGTGTTTTCCAATTTTCCCAGAAGTGGTTAGAGTCTATCGATTCTTCAATGACATTGAGCTGATTTCTGACTTGCTGTTCCTTCTTTTTCCGTAGTGTATTTCTGTATTGTTTTAGTGATTCACCATAGTGAAGGCGTAGGTTCAGGTTTTCTGGGTCTCAATGTTTTTGGTTGGACAGGTTTCTAAATTTCTTTCTTAGATTTTTGCTTTCTTCATCAAACCATTTGTCATTGTTTTTAATTTTCTTCGGTTTTCTATTTTAGGTTTTTAGATTTGATAGGGAAGCTGAGAGGTCAAATATACTGTTAAGATTTTCTACTGCCAAGACACCTTCACTATTACAGTGGAACGTTTTACCCAGGAAATTGTCTAAAAAGAATTGAATTTGTTGTTGCCTAATTGTTTTTTGGTAGGTTTCCAAACTGCATTCCTTCCATCTATAGCATTTCTTAATGTTACTTAGTTCCTTTGGCTTTGATGCATCATGATTGAGTATTGCGCTGTTCAGGTTAATTGCGATTTTGCTGTGGTCTGATAGAGGTGTCAGTGGGCTGACTGTGAACGCTTTGAGAGACTCTGGGTTGAGGTCAGTGATAAAGTAGTGTACAGTACTACTGCCAAGAGATGAGCTATAGGTGTACCTACCATAGGAGTCCCCTCGAAGGCTACCATTGACTATGTACATACTCAGCGTGCGACAGAGCTGCAGGAGTTGTGACACGTTTTTGTTGGTTATGTTGTCATAGTTGTGCCTAGAGGGGCATATGTGGCAGGGAATGCTGTCACCTGCAGGCAGGTGTTTGTCCCCCTGTGTGCTGAGGGTGTCAGGTTCTTGTCCGGTTCTGGCATTTAGGTCGCCACAGTCCCTTCCCTGTTTCACACCTGGTAGTTTGGTGGATGGGACTACCAGCTCTCTGTAACCTCGAGGGCAACCAGTGGGTCCGTCTCCTCTATACCAGGTTTCTTGCAGGATGACAATGCTCTCAATGCTCTCTCTCTCTCTCTCTCCTCCTTTCCTACCCTCTCTCTCCTCCTTTCCTACCCGCTCTCTCCTCCATTCCTACATGCTCTCTCTCTCCTCCTTTCCTACCCTCTCTCTCCTCCTTTCCTACCCTCTCTCTCCTCCTTTCCTACCCTCTCTCTCTCCTCTGTCCCCCTCTCTCTCTCTCCTCCTTTCCTACCCTCTCTCTCACCTCCGTTCCTACCCGCTCTCTCTCTCTCTCTTCCTTTCCTACCCTCTCTCTCCTCCTTTCCTACCCTCTCTCTCCTCCTTTCCTACCCTCTCTCTCCTCCATTCCTACCCTCTCTCTCCTCCATTCCTATCCTCTCTCTCTTCCATTCCTACCCTCTCTCACCTCCTTTCCTACCCTCTCTCTCCTCCTTTCCAACCCTCTCTCTCTCTCCTCTGCCCCCCCCCTCTCTCTCTCTCTCTCTCTCTCCTCCTCCTTTCCTAACCTCTCTCTCTCCTCCGTTCCTACCCACTCTCTCTCTCTCTCTCTCCTCCTTTCCTACCCTCTCTCTCCTCCTTTCCTACCCTCTCTCTCCTCCATTCCTTCCCTCTCTCTCCTCCATTCCTATCCTCTCTCTCTTCCATTCCTACCCTCTCTCTCCTCCGTTACTACCCACTCTCTCTCTCCTCCGTTCCTACCCTCTCTTTCCTCCGTTCCTACCCTCTCTCTCCTCCGTTCCTAACCTCTCTCCTCCTTTCCTACCCTCTCTCTCCTCCGTTCCTACCCGCTCTCTCTCTCTCCTCCTTTCCTACCCTCTCTCACCTCCTTTCCTACCCTCTCTCTCCTCCTTTCCTACCCTCTCTCTCTCTCCTCTGCCCCCCCTCTCTCTCTCTCTCTCTCTCTCTCTCTCCTCCTCCTTTCCTAACCTCTCTCTCTCCTCCGTTCCTACCCACTCTCTCTCTCTCTCTCTCCTCCTTTCCTACCCTCTCTCTCCTCCTTTCCTACCCTCTCTCTCCTCCATTCCTTCCCTCTCTCTCCTCCATTCCTATCCTCTCTCTCTTCCATTCCTACCCTCTCTCTCCTCCGTTACTACCCACTCTCTCTCTCCTCCGTTCCTACCCTCTCTTTCCTCCGTTCCTACCCTCTCTCTCCTCCGTTCCTAACCTCTCTCCTCCTTTCCTACCCTCTCTCTCCTCCGTTTCTACCCGCTCTCTCTCTCTCCTCCTTTCCTACCCTCTCTCTCTCCTCCGTTCCTACCTTCTCTCTCGCTCTCTCTCTCCTCCATTTCTACCCGCTCTCTCTCTCCTCCTTTCCTACCATCTCTCTCCTCCGTTCCTACCCTCTCTCTCCTCCGTTCCTACCCTCTCTCTCCTGTGTTCCTACCCTCTCCTCCGTTCCTACCCACTATCTCTCTCCTCCGTTCCTAACCTCTCTCTCCTCCGTTCCTACCCTCTCTCTCTCTCTCTCCTCCATTTCTACCCACTCTCTCTCCTCCGTTCCTACCCTCCCTCTCTCCTCAGTTCCTACCCTCTCTCTCCTCCGTTTCTACCCACTCTATCTCCTCCGTTTCTACCCACTCTCTCTCCTCAGTTCCTACCCTCTCTCTCTCTCCTCCGTTCATACCCTCTCTCTCTCTCTCTCTCTCCTCCATTCCTACCCTCTCTCATCCCTTTTCTATCACTATTATCAGTGTGCGCTCCCCATTCTTCACGTATGAAAAAGATACCCCGTAGCAGTATTTTGCAGCATCCATTTTCTCTGAATATGAATGCCAGCTGGGGCATGGTGCATGTTATGCTGTCTCCGTGAATGTATTACCCGTCATGAACCAACTTGAAGTAGCAGAAACACAACCATTAAATAGACTGAGGTTCTATTCATGTAATACCCACCAGAACATGTCATTGTTGCTGAAGCAGATTTAACTTGTCTCGTTTACATTGTTAGGTGGATGCTCTTGACTGGTGGGACTCAGCATGCGCTGTTTTGTCAGCCAGAGACTACAGGGACTCAGTATAGGCTGTTTTGTCAGCCAGAGACTACAGGGACTCAGTATAGGCTGTTTTGTCAGCCAGAGACTACAGGGACTCAGTATAGGCTGTTTTGTCAGCCAGAGACTACAGGGACTCAGCATAGGCTGTTTTGTCAGCAGGAGACTACAGGGACTCAGCATGGGCTGTTTTGTTAGCCAGAGGCTACAGGGACTCAGCATAGGTTGTTTTGTCAGCAGGAGACTACAGGGACTCAGCATGGGCTGTTTTGTTAGCCAGAGGCTACAGGGACTCAGCATAGGCTGTTTTGTCAGCCGGAGACTACAGGGACTCAGCATGGGCTGTTTTGTTAGCCAGAGGCTACAGGGACTGCCCAGGTATTGCTGTGCTTCAGACACATCATTTAATAGAGTCCTATTATTTGACACATGTTATTGTAGGGTCATGTTGGTGGATGACAAGTCTGTATGGTTGCCACATGTCTCTGTGATTGTCAACCCCACTGATGTGGCACACGGACGGAAACATTTCATCTCTAAAGCACTTTGTGACAGCTGCTGATGGGCTTCGTAAAATACATGTGATTGATTGGCTTGAAGAATATCAACGGTACATATCATGACGCACACCCAATGATGGCTAGACAGAACTGGCCATTTTCTTTTTAAGGCATTTGAGTGTTGCTTACTCTCCTTATATAACCTTCCATATATATAACACTCTCCTTATATAACCTGCCATATACATAACAGAAACGGCTGCATTACTCATTTAATCTTCAATCATAATTCACAGATTTGACAGAAAACATTAGCAAACATTATCCTAATGTATTTTTTTTTTTAATATAGTTTAGTAGTTACTTATCGCTGCTTTGTTCCTGTAGCCTCTGTCGACTTCAGATTTCAACAGGATGAAATCTGTTGTCATCCACACTGAGTCTTCCAGCTTAATGTTGTATTATTTTGTAAAGAACCCACTCACTGGCGTGGTAGCTATGCAACACTGAGTCTTTCTTTCCGCGTTAGGTAACGTCACAAAGTGTGAGGATGAAGGCAGTGAGTCAATGTTCTCTGAGAGAGTGGTAAGTTTAGTTCAGTTTCAATGTGTGGGTGTTCAAACCCCTCTCTCTCTCTGCCTCTCCCTCTCTCTGCCTCTCCCTCTCTCTGCCTCTCCCTCTCTCTGCCTCTCCCTCTCTCTGCCTCTCCCTCTCTCTCCCTCTCTCTGCCTCTCCCTCTCTCTGCCTCTCCCTCTCTCTCCCTCTCCCTCTCTCTCCCTATCTCTGCCTCTCCCTCTCTCTCCCTCTCTCTGCCTCTGCCTCTCTCTCCCTCTCTCTGCCTCTCCCTCTCTCTGCCTCTCCCTCTCTCTGCCTCTCCCTCTCTCTGCCTCCCTCTCTCTGCCTCTCCCTCTCTCTGCCTCTCCCTCTCTCTGCCTCTCTCTGCTGAGACTGTGGTCTGAGTATAGACCCCACACACAGAGACGACAGACAGACGGACGGACAGTCAGGTGAAAGCTTGGAGCTTGTAGACTTTTAAGCTGAGAACACATACAAAAGACCAGACGACAGTCGGCCAATAACGGCTTAAAAGGCTTTAGAAAGACGGGATGCAATCTTAAATTGCACCCTATTCCCTATATAGTGCACTTCTTTAGACCAGGGTCCATAGAGAGTAGGGCGCCATTACCTTTGGGGTCCTAGTCAACAGCAGTGTGCACTATGTTGTGTTGCTACCATCTTGTTGTCATGTTGTGTTGCTACCATCT
Source organism: Oncorhynchus mykiss (assembly GCF_013265735.2). Lineage (NCBI taxonomy): Eukaryota > Metazoa > Chordata > Actinopteri > Salmoniformes > Salmonidae > Oncorhynchus > Oncorhynchus mykiss. The sequence goes on from NC_048584.1 coordinate 41,889,583, forward strand.
TGTTTTCATGTTGTGTTGCTACCATCTTGTCATCATGTTGTGTTGCTACCATGTTGTGTTGCTACCATGTTGTTGTCATGTTGTGTTGCTACCATCTTGTTGTCATGTGAAGGTTCTACCATGTTGTGTTGCTACCATGTTGTTGTTATGTTGTGTTGCTACTATGATGTTATCATGTTGTGTTGCAACCATGTTGTGTTGCTACCATAACATTTGATTTGATGTTGTTATCATGTTGTGTTGCAACCATGTTGTGTTGCTACCATAACATTTGATTTGATGTTGTTATCATGTTGTGTTGCTACCATGTTTTGTTTCTACCATGTTGTTGTCATGTTGTGTTTCTGCCATGTTGTGTTGCTACCATGCTGTGTTGTCATGTGTTGTTGTCATGTTGTGTTGCTACCATGTTGTGTTGTCATGTGTTGTTGTCATGTTGGGTTGCTACCATGCTGTGTTGTCATGTGTTGTTGTCATGTTGTGTTGCTACCACGTTGTGTTGTCATGTGTTGTTGTCATGTTGGGTTGCTACCATGCTGTGTTGTCATGTGTTGTTGTCATGTTGTGTTGCTACCATGTTGTGTTGTCATGTGTTGTTGTCATGTTGTGTTGCTACCATGCTGTGTTGTCATGTGTTGTTGTCATGTTGTGTTGCTACCATGTTGTTTTTCTACCGTGTTGTTGTCATGTTGTGCTGCTACCATGCTGTGTTGTCATGTTGTGCTGCTACCATGCTGTGTTGTCATGTTGTGTTGCTACCATGCTGTGTTGTCATGTTGTGTTGCTACCATGCTGTGTTGTCATGCTGTGTTGCTACCATGCTGTGTTGTCATGTTGTGCTGCTACCATGCTGTGTTGTCATGTTGTGTTGCTACCATGCTGTGTTGTCATGTTGTGTTGCTACCATGCTGTGTTGTCATGCTGTGTTGCTACCATGCTGTGTTGTCATGTTGTGTTGCTACCATGCTGTGTTGTCATGTTGTGTTGCTACCATGCTGTGTTGTCATGTTGTGTTGCTACCATGCTGTGTTGTCATGCTGTGTTGCTACCATGCTGTGTTGTCATGTTGTGTTGCTACCATGCTGTGTTGTCATGTTGTGTTGCTACCATGCTGTGTTGTCATGTTGTGCTGCTACCATGCTGTGTTGTCATGTTGTGTTGCTACCATGCTGTGTTGTCATGTTGTGTTGCTACCATGCTGTGTTGTCATGTTGTGTTGCTACCATGCTGTGTTGTCATGTTGTGTTGCTACCATGTTGTGTTGTCATGTTGTGTTTCTGCCATGTTGGGTTGCTACCATGCTGTGTTGTCATGTGTTGTTGTAATGTTGTGTTGCTACCATGCTGTGTTGTCATCTGTTGTTGCCTTGCTATGTTGCTGTCTTAAGTCTCTCTTTATGTAGTGTTGTTGTTGTTTCTCTTGTTGTGATGAGTGTTTTGTCCTATATTTATATTGCATTTATATTTTTCTTTTTAATCCCAGGCCCCCGTCCCCTCAAGAGACCTTTTGCCTTTTGGTAGGCCGTCTTTGTAAATAAGCATTTGCTCTTAACTGACTTACCTAGTTTAAATGAAGGTTAATAATAATAATAAAATATATTAAAAACACATATAGGAAATGGAATACCATTTGGCATGCAGACACCTAACGCCACAACCTCCATTAAATCTATTCAGAGAAGAATCCTCCTCCTTCGTCTCAGACTACATCCCATAGTCAGAGACTAAGGACCGATGCTGGAGTAGAGAAGCAGGTACGATGAGTCAACATTTAATAAGGAACAGACATGGAACAAGACAGGAACTGCGTCAGCACACAGGGTAACACAAACGACATACGACAATTTATCCCGTACCGGGAAACGGAGCTTGGGAACAGACAGATATAACAGACAGATATAGGGGAGGTAATGACACAGATGATTGAGTCCAGGTGAGTCCTATAATCGCTGATGCGCGTGACGGGGGAAGACAGGTGTGCGTAATGCTGGTGGCAGGAGTGTGTAATGCTGGGGAGCCTGGTGCCTTCAAGCGCCAGGGAGGGAGAGCGGGAGCAGGCGTGACAGTACCCCCCCCCCCCCCCTCTCGGGGCGCCACCCGACGTCCCAACTGGGCGAGACTAACGGGCCGGTTGAGGCCTGGGGACTGGACCAGCCAGTAGGGGTGTAAAAGCCTGACGAACCTGCAGAGGCGTGGGAGCTTGGCGAACCGGCTGAGGAGTGACAGCCTGATGATCCCGCTGGAACATGGGAGCCTAGTGGGCTGGCTGAAGCGTAAACCCGGAACCCGGGACAAGAGAACCTTTCGAGCCAGCTAGGGTGTGGAAGCACGACGAGCTGGCTTAGGCACCCCCGGTTACATCGGCGGTCACCACCAATCGGAAAGCCAGCACTCCCTGATGCTTCGTTGGATGGCTTCTGTAAGGACCGACGCTTACGGGGAGTCAACATTTAATAAGGAACAGACATGGAAAAAGACAGAAACAGCATCAGCACACGGGTAACGAAATTCAACAATTAATCCTGAATCAGGGAACAGAACTTGGGAACAGGGGAGGTAATGACACAGATGACTGAGTCCAGGTGAGTCCAAAAATTGTAATATAATATATATATTGTGATATATATATATATATATATATATATATATATATATATATGTATATTTATGTATATATATTGTGATTCTATATATACAGTGGCAAGAAAAAGTATGTGAACCCTTTGGAATTACCCCAATATCTGCATAAATTTGTCATAACATTTGATCTGATCTTCATCGAAGTCACAACAATAGACCAACACAGTCTGCTTTAAACTAATAACACACAAACAATTACACGTTTTTATGTCTTTGTTGAACACACCGTGTAAATGTTCACAGTGCAGGGTGGGAAAAGTATGTGAACTCTTGCAGCAATAACCTCAACCAAACATTTTCTGTATTTGCGGATCAGACCTGCACAACAGTCAGGAGAAATTTTGGACCATTCCTCTATACAAAACTGTTTCAGGTCAGCAATATTCTTGGGATGTCTGGTGTAAGCTCATGCCACAGCATCTCAATCGGGTTGAGGTCAGGACTCTGACTGGGCCACTCCAGAAGGCGTATTTTCTTTTGTTGAAGCCATTCTGTTGTTGATTTACTTCTGTGTTTTGGGGTCATTGTCATGTTACAACACTCTTCTTCTGTTGAGCTTCAATTGGTGGACAGATAGCCTTACTTTCTCCTGCAAAATGTCTTGATAAACTTGTGAATTCATTTTTTCCGTCGACGATAGCAAGCTGTCCAGGCCCTGAGGCAGCAAAGCAGATCCAAACCATGAGGCGCTGTGCCTTTTTTTATAGCGTTGTGTGTTCCTTCCAAACAACTAATTTTTAGTGTCATCTGTCCACATAATATTTGGCCAGTAGCTCTGTGGAACATCCAGGAGCTTTTTTGCAAACCTCAGATGTACAGTAATGTATTTTTTTGGACAGCAGTGGCTTCTTCCGTGGTGTCCTCCCATGAACACCCTTCTTCTTCATTTTTTTTAACGTTTTGTAGACTCGTCAACTGAGATGTTAGCATGTTCCAGAGGTTTCTTTAAGTCTAGCTGACACTCTAGGATTCTTCTTAACCTCATTGAGCATTCTGCTCTGTGCTCTTGCAGTCATCTTTGCAGGGCGGCCACTCATAGGGAGAGTAGCAACAGTGCTGATTTTTTTTGTCTTACCGTGGACTCATGAACATCACAGCTTTAAGAGATATTTTTGTAACCCTTTTCTTAATCTTGGGTCTTCTGAGATCTCCTAGGTTCGAGGCATGGTAGTTTGAGCACAATGTGTTTATCTACGGATGTGACTTAGACAAAGATCAGATCAAATTACCAATTCATGCAGAAATTCAAAAATGTAATTCCAAAGGTTCACATAGTTTTTCTTGCTGCCGTATATTGTATATATACTGAGATTTTATTGAGATTTGATGTTCCAAACATATTGCTCACTATACTGTATGTCTGCAGCAGAGAGCGCATGAGAGAACAAGTATACATCAGTCATGAAAATAAAAGTTCTGGAAAAGATGGGGAACAAAGTATAGAAGAAGAAACACCAGCGTTTTGGTGCAGCCGACTAGCACCACGAAATGGAAACCTTTTTAAAACCTCTTGAAGCTAGGGGGCACTATTTTTATGTTTGGAAAAGTAACATTCCCAAAGTAAACGGCCTATTTCTCAGGACCAGATGTTAGAATATGCATATAATTGACAGATTAGGATAGAAAACACTCTAAAGTTTCCAAAACTGTCAAAATATTGTCTGTGAGTATATCATAACTGATTTAGCAGGCGAAAATCTTCTATTTCTATCTTCTACACCTCAAGGTGTCAACAGACATAGTTTCAGGCTTTTATTTTGAAAAATGAGCCAGAATGATAACATCGCGTCAAGTGGTCACATTAGTTTTGCTCGCGCAACAGAATTTGGACAGCTATTGTTTTTCCCTCTCCTACTGTGAAAGACATTTGCGGTTGATATATCATCGTTTCTATATTTTAAAAACAACCTGGGGATTGACAATAAAAAACATTTGACATGTTTCTGTGGACATTATGGATATTATTTGGAATTTGTCTGCCTTGTCGTGACGGCTCTTTCCTGTGGATTTCTGAACATTATGCGCCAAACAAATGGAGGTACTTTGGATATAAAATAATCTTTATGGAACAAAAGGAACATTTCTTGTATAACTGGGAGTCTCGTGATTGAAAACATTCGAAGATCATCAAAGGTAAACAAGTAATTTGATTGCTTTTCTGATTTTCGTGACCAAGCTACCTGATGCTAAGTGTTCATAATGTTTTGTCTAGTGATCGATAAACTTACACAAACGCTTGGATTGCTTTCGCTGTAAAGCATAATTTCAAAATCTGACACGACAGGTGGATTAACAAAAGGCTAAACTGTGTTTTGCAATATTGCACTTGTGATTTCATGAAGTAAAGTGCGGACCTCTGGATCTCAGTAAAGACAGAATGCGGCCTGCGGGGCAACATGAGTTTGACACCCTTGAACTAGATGTGCAATAGAGCAGGAAAGCTCAAGGAACGGTCGGTGTACGTTAGGAATGGCCATGGTACATTAGGAACGGTCATGATATGTTAGGTAAGGGACACCACCATGAAATGGACAAAACTGAATGACAACTTATTGGTATTGGGCGAACCATATTCACAATCGGAAATACCCCTCAAATGGACAGCAGTTCATCATAACCATATTGCAACCTGAACATTACAAATGCCAAGTGTACAAAACCAAAAATCTCATAGGGTGTGAGCGCGTATGGGAAATGGTCACAAAGTCATGTACCAAGGGTGACATTTTCTAAAACTTTTGGTCAGTTATACATATGTAGTAACCGTATGGACATACATTTGTCTTATTTTATTGAGTTTGTCCATAAGTCCTATGTTTTGTCCATTTGCCATATATGATCATAGGAAGTCGGTTTCCAAACCCAAAAGTCAGTGAACCATGTGACATTTCAAAATGACATTTATACTGACCAAATTATATATATCATTACGTTAAGGCCTGAATCTACCTAGAAGGTATATTTGTCATGTTTGATCATAGCAGGGTAGCCTAGTGGTTAGAGCGTTGGACTAGTAACCGGAAGGTTGCAAGTTCAAACCCCCGAGCTGACAAGGTACAAATCTGTCGTTCTGCCCCTGAACAGGCAGTTAACCCACTGTTCCTAGGCCGTCATTGAAAATAAGAATTTGTTCTTAACTGACTTGCCTGGTTAAATAAAGGTAAAATAAAATAAAAAAATAAATAGGAAGTCATAGGAAGTAAGAATTTCTCATTGATGTTGATACAACATGTTCATTTCGTAATGGGAAGTCCTTATGGATAGACATTGGCAATGGACACTGCCAACTTGCAAAGAGCATTTAAAATATAGCATATGGACACTGACACTGTCCAATCGCTCGTTGGTGTTGATTTCAGCCTGTCCATTTGGTGATGTTAAATCTCTCATTAAATACATTGGAAATGTACACTGTCCATTGGCAATATGAAATGTACAATATAAAATGTATTATACTGCCATCAAGTCAGCCATCATTCAGTAAGTTGTCTGACACCAAATTTACACCAAAATTATGCATACTGACACAAAACTCACTTTGTTCAACTTTTAGAAGCCAACTATCACATATTTCAGAGCCGGCCCACAATTCATAGTGCCTTCTGTTAAAACCATAAAAAACCTTAAAACACATAGTTACATTCTAGCTGTGGGTCCAGTTCTGACATTATGTGTAGGCCAAACTGAGGCTAGACCGAATCCTGAGTTTCGGCTCGATTCGTCATTCGGAGCCCGAGCAGTGACCTTAATTAGTACTGAAAATTCCCTTTTTCGGGGCGTTACTATGGGATCCGTCTCTATGGGCTGAGGCTTTCAATACACCTAGTCTTGTGACTCTAAATTTCGTAATTTTCGCGATGTTAAAAATGAGTTGAAGTATTTGCAAATGGGCGAGGCTGAGAACCTTCTAGAGCCACATAACTACAGAAAATCACTGAAATCACGTAGAGCTCCAAAACCTGCCTTAACCTGTTGACTGTGGGGGGCAGTATTTTGATGTTTGGATGAAAAACGTACCCAAATGAAACTGCCTATTTCTCAGGCCCAGAATCTAGAATATGCATATAATTGTCAGATCAGGATAGAAGACACTCTAAAGTTTCCAAAACTGTCATATTTTCTATGAGTATAACAGAACTGATATTGCAGGCGAAAACCTGTTTTTCCTGAAAGCCCTCATTGCCTGCCTTCGCTCCATTTAAAGGGATATCAACCTGATTCCTTTTCCTATGGCTTCCCCATGGTGTGAACAGTCTTTAGACATAGTTTTAGACTTTTATTTTGAAAAATGAGCGAGAAAGACCACATCGCATCATTGTATGGCTGGGTGCCAGCAGCGTTTTGTGTGAACAATAGCTTGGAGCAGACATTTTCTCTCTCTCTCTCCTATTGAAGAAGCTACAGTCCTGGTTGAAATATTATCAATTATATATTGTAAAAACAACACGAGGCTTGATTATAAAAAACGTTTGACATTGTTTCTATGAACTTTACGGATACTATTTGGATACTATTTTCGTCTGCCTTGTCATGATCGCTCGAGCCTGTGAATTTCTGAACATAACGCGCTAACCAAATTGAGATATTTTGGATATAAAAATAGTCTTTATGGAACAAAAGGAACATTTATTGTGTAACTGGGAGTCTCGTGAGTGCAAACATCCGAAGATCATCATCATTTTCTGACTTTCGTGACCAACCTACTTGGCTGCTAGCTGTTTGTAATTTTTTGTCTACTGAGAGAGATGTACTTACATAAATGCTTGGTATGATTTCGCCGAAAAGCTTTTTTGAAATCTGACATGCCAGGTGGATGAAGAGCAAGCTATGCTGTGTTTTGCTATATTGCACTTGTGATTTCATGAAAATGTAATATTTTTAGTAATTTATTTTGAATTTGGCGCTCTGCAATTCAGCGGATGTTGACGAAAATGATCCCGCTAACGGGAAGAAGTTAACGGATTCGTCTTAACACGCCGCAACTGATCTGTAACTTTTTCGGAAAAAAAACACCACATTTGTTTAATCATCATCAAATAGAGTTTGTATGATTTCTCGTAAATTATGATAGATAAATGGCTGGTTCTATTTTTCCTTACACCATAGGTTTTTGTACTTTGACGTGAAGCGCTGTATTACCGATTTTGATCTTTAATCCCAGAAAATATGCATTAACTCAAAGAGCGATGAGGCAACGTCACCATCTTGTTTCTGGACTAAAAGTACATTTGGCCAAACTTGTGCTCAACGAGTTTTGTCTTCGGGGCATTTCCCGTTTACAAGAAACGGTCATGTCCATTTGGTGATGTTTTGTCCATTTGCAATATACAGCCAGTCGCTATCCGGTGCTGCAGAAAAATGTCCAAAAATTTAACATTTTATAACTCTGAAACCAAATGTCCTAGATACTTTATTTGATGACTTCCCGGAAGACCTGGCCCTGGAGGATGACCTGAGGCCACCAGCCTATTATAATAACTCCTGCGGACATCTAGTAAGATTTGCAATATGGAGATCCTGATCAATCATACCGGGAATGCCACTCACGTCCCTTATGTAGGAATGGTCATGATATGTTAGGAACGGTCATGATATGTTAGGAACGGTCTTAATGTGTTAGGAACAGTGATGACATGTTAGGAACTGTCATGATATGTTAGGAACGGTTATGATATGTTAGGAACGGTCATGATATGTTAGGAATGGTCATAATATGTTAGGAACGGTCTAATGTGTTAGGAATGGTCATGATATGTTAAGAAAGGTCATGACATGTTAAGCACATGTTAGGAACGGTCATGATATGATAGGAACGGTCATGATGTGTTAGGAATGGTCATGATGTGTTAGGAACGGTCATGATGTGTTAGGAACGGTCATGATATGTTAGGAATGGTCATGATGTGTTAGGAACGGTCATGATGTGTTAGGAACGGTCATGATGTGTTTCACCTTGCAGTATATTTAGTCTGCTTTGTGCATACTGGCCAGTGTTGAACAGGGCAACCTGGGTTGGCCCACATTCTGACTGGCTGGCACTCTGACTGACACCAACAAACACACACGCGCGCGCGCGCCAAAGCCTGCGCACACACACAAACACACACACACACAAATGCGTGCCAAAGCATACAGTATATACACACAGGAACACACACACACAGGAACACACACACAGGAACAAACACACTCTGCCGCCAACTCATGAATTCATGACGAGTCAGCCACCCTGAGCTAAACTTCACTGGCAGGGGTCGAAACAATGTCACCAGGATAAGTCAGTTTAAAGTTAGACTCCACACTTACAACAAAAAACATGTGAAAATCGTATTTGCAGTTTCACATGTAAGAAGTGCAAGTTCACATGTGGTGGTTAAATGGTGTTATTCTCCTCAGATGTGAAACGGTGGTGTTAACATGTTACAGTAGTAAAGGTTCCACTCTCTTCTTCTTCGTTGGTCAGTGAGCGTTGGAAGAAGCCCAGTGGAAAGTTTCCTTATTTATCCTGTTTAATATGTTCAAATAAGAAGAGTTAATACATAAAAATAAAAAATAAATCACATTTTCTCTAAGCGGCAGAAGTACCTGATCTGTACAGATAAAAACAACATTGTGATGTCAAGTTACCAAGTAAATTTGAGGTTAATGAAAGTTTGTTTTATCAATTTTCCTGATTTTGCTGTTATTTGGGACAAAACCAAAACGGCAATGTTATTGTAATGATTTTCGTAAAAATATATATATATATTAAATTGCAGATTAATTTGAATAAATTATTATTATGATTAATCGTGATTAATCACAGAAAATACAGAGATTAACAAGATATTTTTTTTTTTAAAGAATTTAACACCCATAGTTATGAAAATGCACTCGTGATAGTGTAGCCAGTGGCGGATTTCGGCAGAGGCGACATGTGCAGCCGCCCAGGGCTGCATCTTGCTGGGGAAAGCATGGGGCACCCGCACAAAAAAATAATACAAATCTGAATGGTGACATTTGCACGCCACGTCAATGATATCATGTCACCATGTGGGACTATGGATCAATTAACCTTGTCGGAGTGGGCGCCCTCTAGTTTGTGAGCTAGGCAGGCTACTGCCTGGGAAGGTCTCCCACTCAGAAGTACGAGATGGGGAGGGGGGGCGGGGGTAGGTTGACCTCAGGTCTCCCCACTGGAAGCCCGAGGTAGGGGGGCAGGGGTAGGTTGACCTCAGGTCTCCCCACTGGAAGCCCGAGGTAGGTGGGTGGTGGAATCTATCAAATAGTACACCTCTAACTTTGTACAGTGCTAATGCAATTAGTTATGCAATTTAGTTTGTGTGTTTCTTGTCTGAATAGTGTAATAATAAGATTCTCTTCGTTATAAGTGTGTTATTCTATTTGTGTGATATAGGATTTGTGCAATTTAGTTTCACTTGGGTGTTTTTTGTTAGTAATGTGGTAATAGTGTATTAATTTAATTATCTTTTTTATTTGTATATATATCTATATATATACTTTCATTTGTTTCTATTTGTCTTTGTTACTTTTTTTTATATTTATGAGTCTTATTTTTGTAAATATATCTCTATTTATATCGTTTTAAATGTTATGATTATTTATTTGTGTTGTTCCAAATGTCTGAATAAAAATTACAGTTACGTCTGGAGATAGAGAGGAGGACCAAAGCGCAGCGTGGTAAATTACAGTTACGTCTGGAGATAGAGAGGAGGACCAAAGCGCAGCGTGGTAAATTACAGTTACGTCTGGAGATAGAGAGGAGGACCAAAGCGCAGCGTGGTAAATTACAGTTACGTCTGGAGATAGAGAGGAGGACCAAAGCGCAGCGTGGTAAATTACAGTTACGTCTGGAGATAGAGAGGAGGACCAAAGCGCAGCGTGGTAAATTACAGTTACGTCTGGAGATAGAGAGGAGGACCAAAGCGCAGCGTGGTAAATTACAGTTACGTCTGGAGATAGAGAGGAGGACCAAAGCGCAGCGTGGTAAATTACAGTTACGTCTGGAGATAGAGAGGAGGACCAAAGCGCAGCGTGGTAAATTACAGTTACGTCTGGAGATAGAGAGGAGGACCAAAGCGCAGCGTGGTAAATTACAGTTACGTCTGGAGATAGAGAGGAGGACCAAAGCGCAGCGTGGTAAATTACAGTTACGTCTGGACTCACACGGAAAACAAACACCCACAAACCAAAAGTGAAACCCAGGCTACCGAAGTATGATTCTCAATCAGGGACAACAATTGACAGCTGCCTCTGATTGAGAACCATACTGGGCCGAACTCAAAACCCAACATAGAAAAACAAACATAGACTGCCCACCCCAATTCAGGCCCTGACCATACTAAAACAAAGAGAAAAACAAAGGAACTAAGGTCAGAACGTGACATGTTAGTTCAGAATGGTGCTTTTTTTGTTGATGTTGGAGGGGGGGCGCTGAAGGGGGAGGGAAGCCAGGGAGCCATACAAGCTAGAACTGCCACTGAGTGTAGCAGACATGAGGCGGCCATGATTGCTCATGGTCACGAGATGAGGTAGCCCCGCCTGCAACTAAAAATGTTGTGTTGGCCCTCTAGGTCGAATGGTCAAGACGTTGGCTTCTCTTGTGGGAGACCTGAGTTCTAGACCCCCCCCCCCCACACACACACACACATTTTATATGTATAATATCGTATGTGAAATGTTTTGGAAACATTAAACATGTGAAACGTGTCAGAAAACTATTTTTTCTCACATTTTTCAGTTTAAATGTATGCGAAATGTCAAATGTGTCTGAAAATGTAATATGTACAAACACCTACAATATACAAATACATATGTTTCACATGTGAAATGTTCAGACGTGTTAAAACGTGTCTAAAAAAACCAAGAGTCTTTTTTGTGTGAATTTTTTCATGTCTTTTTTTTTTTTCACGGGCAATGGAGGGAATTGACATAATGTTTCCAGGATAAGCCTGTCTGTTTTAAAGGTTCAATTAATCAATTAATTAAATGACTTTTATTCTTCTCTAAAACCTCCTCAACTATTTCTCAGTTTGAATGTATCTATTTGTCATGTAATGTCATGTTGTGTCTTGTCTCTGTCCTTTCCCTTCACCCTGTCTCCCTCTGCTGGTCGTTGTTAGGTTACCTTTTCTCCCCCGCTTTCCCCCAGCTGTTCCTTGTCTCCTCTAACTACCCATTCACCCCGTTTCCCACCTGTTCCCTTTTTCCCTCTGATTAGGTCCCTATATCTCTCTCTGTTTCTGTTCCTGTCCTTGTCGGATTCTTGTTTGTTGTGTTTCATGCCTGAGCCAGACTATCGTCATGTTTGCTGTAACCTTGTCCTGTCCTGTCGGAATCTGCCGGTCTATCTGAGCCTACCTATGTTTGGTTATTAAAGAAGCTCTGTTTAAGTTAGTTCGCTTTTGGGTCCTCATTCACTCACCATAACAGAAGAATCCGACCAAGAATGGACCCAGCGACTTCGGATCCTCTCCACTCAGCCGTCGGGATCCAGGGAGCGATGCTAGGCAGACACGAGCAGGAAGTGTCTGCTGCTCGACATGCCGTTGAGACCCTGGCCACCCAAGTCTCCAACCTCACAGAACAGGTTCACCATCTCCGCCTCGATCCACCGGCCACTTCCAGGGCTTTCGAATCTCCGGAGCCCAGAATCAATAACCCGCCGTGTTACTCTGGGGAGCCCACTGAATGCCGCTCGTTCCTCACCCAGTGTGATATTGTGTTTTCTCTCCAGCCCAACACTTACTCCAGGAGCACTGCTCGTGTCGCCTACGTCATATCTCTCCTTATTGGACGGGCTCGTGAGTGGGGCACGGCAATCTGGGAGGCAAGGGCTGAGTGTACTAACCAGTATCAAGACTTTAAGGAGGAGATGATACGGGTTTTTGATCAATCTGTTTTTGGGGAGGAGGCTTCCAGGGCCCTGTCTTCCCTATGTCAAGGCAATCGATCCATAACAGACTACTCTATTGAGTTTCGCACTCTTGCTGTCTCCAGTGGCTGGAACGAGCCGGCCTTGCTCGCTCGTCTTCTGGAGGGTCTCCGCGCAGAGGTAAAGGATGAGATTCTCTCCCGGGAGGTTCCTTCCAGCGTGGATTCCTTGATTGAACTCGCTATTCGCATTGAGCGACGGGTTGATCTTCGTCACCGAGCTCGTGGAAAGGAGCTCGCGTTCTCCGTTGCCCCCCTCTCCGCATCACTACCATCTTCCTCTGCCGGCTCGGGTGCTGAGCCTATGCAGCTGGGAGGTATCCGCATCTCGACTAAGGAGAGGGAACGGAGAATCACCAACCGCCTCTGTCTCTATTGCGGTTCCGCTGGTCATTTTGTCACTTCATGTCCAGTAAAAGGCCAGAGCTCGTCAGTAAGCGGAGGGCTACTGGTGAGCGCTACTACTCCTGTCTCTCCTTCAAGATCCTGCACTACCTTGTCGGTCCATCTACGCTGGACCGGTTCGTCAGCTTCCTGCAGTGCCTTAATAGACTCTGGGGCGGAGGGCTGTTTTATGGACGAGACCTGGGCTCGGGAACATGACATTCCTCTCAGACAGTTAAAGGAGCCCACGGCCTTGTTCGCCCTGGATGGTAGTCCTCTCCCCAGGATTCAGCGTGAGACGCTACCTTTAACCCTCACTGTTTCTGGTAATCATAGTGAAACCATTTCTTTTTTAATTTTTCGTTCACCTTTTACACCTGTTGTTTTGGGCCATCCCTGGCTAGTTTGTCATAATCCTTCCATTAATTGGTCTAGTAATTCTATCCTCTCCTGGAACGTCTCTTGTCATGTGAAATGTTTAATGTCTGCTATCCCTCCTGTTTCCTCTGTCTCTTCTTCACAGGAGGAGCCTGGTGATTTGACAGGGGTGCCGGAGGAATATCACGATCTGCGCACGGTGTTCAGTCGGTCCAGGGCCACCTCTCTTCCTCCACACCGGTCGTATGATTGTAGTATTGATCTCCTTCCGGGAACCACCCCCCCCCGGGGTAGACTATACTCTCTGTCGGCTCCCGAACGTAAGGCTCTCGAAGATTATTTGTCTGTAGCTCTTGACGCCGGTACCATAGTCCCCTCCTCCTCTCCCGCCGGAGCGGGGTTTTTTTTTGTCAAGAAGAAGGACGGGTCTCTGCGCCCCTGCATAGATTATCGAGGGCTGAATGACATAACAGTGAAGAATCGTTATCCGCTTCCTCTTATGTCTTCAGCCTTCGAGATCCTGCAGGGAGCCAGGTTTTTCACTAAGTTGGACCTTCGTAACGCTTACCATCTCGTGCGCATCAGGGAGGGGGACGAGTGGAAGACGGCGTTTAACACTCCGTTAGGGCACTTTGAATACCGGGTTCTTCCTTTCGGCCTCGCTAACGCTCCAGCTGTCTTTCAGGCATTAGTCAATGATGTCCTGAGAGACATGCTGAACATCTTTGTTTTCGTTTACCTTGACGATATCCTGATTTTTTCACCGTCACTCCAGATTCATGTTCAGCACGTTCGACGTGTCCTCCAGCGCCTTTTAGAGAATTGTCTTTTTGTGAAGGCTGAGAAGTGCACTTTTCATGCCTCCTCCGTCACATTTCTCGGTTCTGTTATTTCCGCTGAAGGCATTAAGATGGATCCCGCTAAGGTCCAAGCTGTCATTGATTGGCCCGTCCCTAAGTCACGCGTCGAGCTGCAGCGCTTTCTCGGCTTCGCAAACTTCTATCGTCGTTTCATCCGTAATTTCGGTCAGGTGGCAGCTCCTCTCACAGCCCTTACTTCTGTCAAGACGTGCTTTAAGTGGTCCGTTTCCGCCCAGGGAGCTTTTGATCTCCTCAAGAATCGTTTTACATCCGCTCCTATCCTTGTTACACCTGACGTCTCTAGACAGTTCGTTGTCGAGGTTGACGCGTCAGAGGTGGGCGTGGGAGCCATTCTTTCTCAGCGCTCCCTCTCTGACGACAAGGTCCACCCATGCGCGTATTTTTCTCATCGCCTGTCGCCGTCGGAACGTAACTATGATGTGGGTAACCGCGAACTGCTCGCCATCCGGTTAGCCCTAGGCGAATGGCGACAGTGGTTGGAGGGGGCGACCGTTCCTTTTGTCGTTTGGACTGACCATAGGAACCTTGAGTACATCCGTTCTGCCAAACGACTTAATGCGCGTCAGGCGCGTTGGGCGCTGTTTTTCGCTCGTTTCGAGTTCGTGATTTCTTATCGTCCGGGCTCTAAGAACACCAAGCCTGATGCTTTGTCTCGTCTCTTCAGTTCTTCAGTAGCCTCCACTGACCCCGAGGGGATTCTCCCTGAGGGGCGTGTTGTCGGGTTGACTGTCTGGGGAATTGAGAGGCAGGTAAAGCAAGCGCTCACTCACACTCCGTCGCCGCGCGCTTGTCCTAGGAACCTTCTTTTCGTTCCCGTTCCTACTCGTCTGGCCGTTCTTCAGTGGGCTCACTCTGCCAAGTTAGCCGGCCACCCTGGCGTTCGGGGTACGCTTGCTTCCATTCGCCAGCGTTTTTGGTGGCCCACCCGGGAGCATGACACGCGTCGTTTCGTGGCTGCTTGTTCGGTCTGCGCGCAGACTAAGTCCGGTAACTCTCCTCCTGCCGGCCGTCTCAGGCCGCTTCCTATTCCCTCTCGACCGTGGTCTCACATCGCCTTAGATTTTGTCACCGGACTGCCTTCGTCAGCGGGGAAGACTGTTATTCTTACGGTTGTCGATAGGTTCTCTAAGGCGGCTCATTTCATTCCCCTTGCTAAGCTTCCTTCTGCTAAAGAGACGGCACAAATCATCATCGAGAATGTTTTCAGAATTCATGGCCTTCCGTCAGACGTCGTTTCGGACAGAGGTCCGCAATTCACGTCTCAATTTTGGAGGGAGTTTTGCCATTTGATTGGGGCTTCCGTCAGTCTCTCTTCCGGCTTTCACCCCCAGTCTAACGGTCAAGCAGAACGGGCCAATCAGACTATTGGTCGCATCTTACGCAGTCTTTCTTTTCGCAACCCTGCGTCTTGGTCAGAACAGCTCCCCTGGGCAGAATACGCCCACAACTCGCTTCCTTCGTCTGCGACCGGGCTATCTCCTTTTCAGAGTAGCCTCGGGTACCAGCCTCCGCTGTTCTCATCTCAGTTCGCTGAGTCCAGCGTCCCCTCCGCTCAGGCTTTTGTCCAACGTTGCGAGCGCACCTGGAAGAGGGTCAGGTCTGCACTTTGCCGTTATAGGACGCAGACTGTGAGGGCTGCTAATAAGCGTAGAACTAAGAGTCCTAGATATTGTCGCGGTCAGAGAGTTTGGCTCTCCACTCAGAACCTTCCCCTTAAGACGGCTTCTCGCAAGTTGACCCCGCGGTTCATTGGTCCGTTCCGTATCTCTCGGGTCATTAATCCTGTCGCAGTTCGACTTCTTCTTCCGCGATACCTTCGTCGCGTCCACCCGGTCTTCCATGTCTCCTGCATCAAGCCCGTCCTTCGCGCCCCCGCTCGTCTTCCCCCCCCCCCCCCCCATCCTTGTCGAGGGCGCACCCATCTACAGGGTCCGTAGAATTTTGGACATGCGTCCTCGGGGCCGTGGTCACCAGTACCTCGTAGATTGGGAGGGGTACGGTCCTGAGGAGAGGAGTTGGGTTCCCTCTCGGGACGTGCTGGACCGTGCGCTGATCGAGGATTTCCTCCGTTGCCGCCAGGTTTCCTCCTCGAGTGCGCCAGGAGGCGCTCGGTGAGTGGGGGGGTACTGTCATGTAATGTCATGTTGTGTCTTGTCTCTGTCCTTTCCCTTCACCCTGTCTCCCTCTGCTGGTCGTTGTTAGGTTACCTTTTCTCCCCCGCTTTCCCCCAGCTGTTCCTTGTCTCCTCTAACTACCCATTCACCCCGTTTCCCACCTGTTCCCTTTTTCCCTCTGATTAGGTCCCTATATCTCTCTCTGTTTCTGTTCCTGTCCTTGTCGGATTCTTGTTTGTTGTGTTTCATGCCTGAGCCAGACTATCGTCATGTTTGCTGTAACCTTGTCCTGTCCTGTCGGAATCTGCCGGTCTATCTGAGCCTACCTATGTTTGGTTATTAAAGAAGCTCTGTTTAAGTTAGTTCGCTTTTGGGTCCTCATTCACTCACCATAACACTATTACCCACTTTATGTTCCAATGACACTCATGGGTGTGAAATGCGAGCTCAAATGCTCGTAAGAAAATGACAGATTTCCCTCGATAGCAGAGCATAGAATACATTGCTGAAAATATAAATCATACCCTCGGTCAAATACAT